>NW_013668151.1:12302-17047 GCF_000517525.1 Limulus polyphemus
TTCTTTATACACGGTAACTGATAATGTTTACAGAAGTTTTTGTTAAAATTAAAAAAGGAAAATATTCTCACTGGAAAACAGTATTTAGACATTAGACCATCAAGTAGTTATCATGGTATTTTTTATGGATTGCCAAAGGTTCTAACATTGGAATTTATAACTGTGCCTTGGCTGGTTTTATATTGGAATTTTTAAAAACATTTACCACAAATAAATACATCCTGAAAGATAGTTTTGAATTTTCTCAACAAATACAAAAATTCAAATTTGACAGTGATGTGCATTGTGAGAGTTTCAACAATGAGTCTTTGTACACCAATATACCACTAAAGAAAATAATGCAACTAAGTGCTGAATGTGTGTTTAAAAATAACTCCAATGCTGTTTATATACCAAACTTGTTTGTTTGTTGTTTTTGTCAAGCAAAAATGTCTTTTGTGGTTTAATAAGATAAATCCTCTTATACACTTATTTTTTGTTCCATTGGACGTGATTATGTTTGGTGAAAAACAAAAGAACTTAAAAATCCAGAATGTTTTGAGCCATCAGGTAAGCATTTCAAAGTCTCTGTGATGGTATAGGCAGCTTTTTTTATTAGAATAACTTATTATTACTTGAACTTTATTGCAGAGCATTGCCACCATAGTCACCAGATTTAAATATTAATAAGTCTCTACCGTCAATTCTTGAAACCATCCTTATAAACAGATTATATCACCAACATCCAGAATTTAAAAAAACTTTGATCAGCAAATGGTTAAATAAAGAAAAAAATCTGTCTGATGCACAACACCTTTTTCATCAATTTCACATCAGTTAATGCTGTATGTTTGTTAATGGAGGACCTATTCCATATAAATACATAACGGGTGTTTCCACTATTTTATCCAACCTCTGTATGTGTTCCTGTATGCATATACATTTCTCACAGTTGAAACATTACTCATTAAACAAAAGCTTTATCTGTTCTGTATTATCAATAACCAGTAAAGTGAAAATTTAAATAACATGCTGAAGCAATAGTTTATTTCAAATTTAAGTTAAACTTTCAATCTTCAACTCTACTTTACACTATGTTGTTTTTCCTTACTGTCGCTGTTTTGAATTAGGCGTTACCATGCATGCACTCAACTATGTGCAAAATATATATATATTCGTGTTTCTTAGAAGCAAGAATATCTTAAGTAATAATAATTTAAAACATTATCAGAATATTTGCTTTATTCTATCACGCAAATACGTACTGAAAATTTAAAATATTTACTTAAAAAAACTCAAAATAATAGAGAATTTGCAAGGCATAGAAGAGTAAAATAAATAAACTAACACCTTTTCATAGACGTGCAGTTAAACTACTAATTTCTGTTTGGCCAATTTACAGTGTAGACAACCACTACATCATAATAATTCCTAGAGTAAAAGGTCATTTCCTGTCTGAACACATTGTCATTTTGTTCTGGAGACGACTAGTGTTAAGATCTAAGAGTTGATTTCTGACAAGGAATTATCTCATTAAATTACCACTAGTGAGTCAATTAACATTGCTAAGGCATTCCAAGGTTCCTGGGTAGCAAAATTCGCTAAGTTCCTACACACCTACCACTTAGAGAAGCACTAAAACATTTATCTATTCATCCGTCTTGATTATTTTAAAATTCCTGTCTTTTTCTTAATTGTTAATTCATGTGTAGTAATAATTTAAAATATTGGGAAGATGTGGTTTCACTTAACCACGTGCAGCCTTTTCAAATGCTTTAAGGCATCCTACTCCCAGGAAACACCCAATTCACTTTTGTTGCCATGGCGACAGCAGCGGACAAAAAGCTGCAGCTTTCCTTCTTTCTCCATCCAATTTACGAATCACAATGAAAGCCAGATGCCATGAAAGAATGTGGCCTCACACTATAAGATTTCTTCTGAAGCCACACACATCGCCAAATACTGGAATAATATACCAACGTCTCTTTAGTAGCTAGAAACGGGGAAAATTCTCTACTGCCAGAAATAATCAAACAAATAATGTGTGTAACAGTTAGTGGTTTGTCTGAAAACGTTACGTTCGGCAGGTTGCACAACTACCTGAATCATAAGTCAGATAAGCTTTCTTGATTATTTATGAATGAAGTGTAATTAGCTTCTATCACCATATCTTTAGTGTAATCCCAAAATAAAATTTTAAACGCCCATAGACTTTCATTATGTACCACATTAAATAAAATAAATCAGTCAAATCTTATATAAGATCTGATACAAAAACATTATATAACTTCAGCGGTAAAAAGCACGACCTGTTATCGGCATGTGATCAGCAAGAACCACAGAGCTAAGCTAGCTCCCTGATAAGTGAATTACATCTACATCAATTGAGAACCACAAAGCTAAGCTAGCTCCCTGTAAGTGAATTACATCTACATCAATTGAGAACCACAAAGCTAAGCTAGCTCCCTGATAAGTGAATTACATCTACATCAATTGAGAACCACAAAGCTAAGCTAGCTCCCTGTTAAGTGAATTACATCTACATCAATTGAGAACCACAAAGCTAAGCTAGCTCCCTGTTAAGTGAATTACATCTACATCAATTCAAAATTAATTCGCTCATCCTAAACCCTTGATAAGACATCAAGGAAGTTCCAGACCAGAAAGAAGACTCGATATTGTTTGTAAAACCTCTGTAAATAGATTATTTGTAATAACTGTTATTGTAAATTTTATTATTGTTTGTATATCAAACTATATTTGAATTAAAAAAGAAACTGTGTGTATCAATCTTGTTGGCAAATATAAATTGGATACATATTGGCATTTATTTAACTATTAAATCTAAATTACAATTTAACTCGGTTTTAGTCTATTTGAAATTGTAATACGTAACAGGTGCGTCAGAAACAAGCCAGGTTGAGAGAGAAGGGAGCGATGATATATCAAAAATAATTTAGAACGAAAAGAATGTTATACAAATGTTGTTTGTCTGACCTAAAATTTTCACGGAAAGCTACACAAAGACTATCTGCAAATTGCTGGTCCTAATTTTGAACATCTGAAATTGAAGGAGGGTACCTAGTCAACGCCATACAATGCCAGAGACTACTCTTGTTTGACCTAATAGTAGGATTTGACCGTCATTCTTATAGCGCTCCCATATAGGACGCATGTTTTGCTGCAACAGGAACGAACCTACAAGATAAACGTAAAATGTTTACGCCATGCTTTTTTCGAAGGTAATAATGTTGCTAATTTTTTTCTGGAAGGCATAAGGTAATAGTGTTGTAATCTTGGTCAGCATTCTGTATGTAATCATCCTTATGGTAATAGTGTTGTAATCTTGGGGTAAGCAGCTAGATAAATTAGGTAATCTGAGGAGACAGTTAGGATCTACTAAGTCTTTTGGTAAGCAGCTAGATAAATTAGGTAATCTGAGGAGACAGTTAGGTTCTACTTCATTTATAGGTGTTATGTGTTAGAATTTCAAATGGTCTGAAACTGAGGTAACTGATAAATTTAAATTTAGTAGTTAAATTGTACTTTGGATTTAGCAGTTAAGTAAAAGCCGATATATAGTCAGTTTATGATATTTGCCAACAAAATTGATAAACACAGTTTTCTTTTTTTTTAACACCAATACATTTTAATATATACACAATACAATTTACAATAACAGTTATTACAAACAATGATTTATAAACAAAAGTTTCACAAACTTACAAGCAATATAAAGTTTTCTTTCTAGTCTGGAACTTCTTTGATATCTTATTGAGGGTTCATGATGAGCGAGTTAATTACGAGTTGACATAGGTATAGTTCACTTAACAGGGAGCTAGCTTTGTCCTTCGTTATTTACCAGCCACATATGCTGAGTTTTCCACCATTGAAGTTAGGTAATGTTTTCATAAAAGTACTAATATCTGATGAGAATCCACTGAAGTTAAATGATTTGTAATGTTCGAACTTTGCAAATGCTCCTAGTCAAATATCTTAAGTTTTCCGATTGATAAGCGTTATAACAATCACAGTTATAGTTTCCAACGTTTATAGCACACTGACTATATATAGCGAACTAATAATAGATACTCTCCTTTTGGCGCGCATCAACTTGGTTATATTTATAGCGTGTTGAAGCGTTCTAGAAATTTCAGTTTTATGTAATAATTCAAATTAAATCGTCTATGTAGACACATATATTGTTGATTCTTACTCTTGAGAATCTTCAACAACTTTGGAGAATAGGCGGGAGTTTCGCAACACATATATAACAGTATAAGCTATGTATGTTTCCAAATACAAACGTTGGTATTAAAATAAATATATAATAATAAATTTGTCACATAGGTGAGCAGCTAGCTAAATTAGGTGATCTGAAGAGACAATTAGGTTCTACTTCATTTTAGGAGAAATCTGATGATATGATATTTAATTTTTCTAAATATATTCTGAATGACATTAAGAAAAAAGTATTAGCTTGAAATTCAAAGTTTAGTATTCCTAATGAACATAACTTTGAGGATCATTTGTTCAATTTGAACAGTTTTTAGTGGTGTAGCTTTCACTTGTTTTAATAATTATTATAATGAATATAAACATTTAAAGCTTTAAAAAATTAAGTAAAAATAAAAATATTGTGATTTCTATATCAGGTAACAAAAGACTTAGTAGATCCTAACTGTCTCCTCAGATTGCGTAAATTAGCTAGCTGCTTACCTATAAACAAAGTAGAACCTCAGTGTCTCCTCAGATTACCTAATTTA
>NW_013668151.1:17983-24044 GCF_000517525.1 Limulus polyphemus
TGTGTATAAAGAACATTATCAGTTACTGTGTATAAAGAACATTATCAGTTACCGTGTATAAAGAGCATACAGTCATAAATTTTAGGAACATTGATGATTATTGTTATTTCAGCAAAAAACTATACAGTGGGCTGTCTGCGCATTGTCCAACGCGGGGAATCGAACCCGGATTTTAGCCTTGTAACTGCGTACACTTACTGCTCATCCACCGTAGGACGATTAAATCGACGGAGTGTTAATAAACACAAAAAATGTATCGAGAAAAATGAGTAAACTGTACTTCATTCATATTTTGGAGTATCTTCATATTAATTAAACCAATGCAGAATAATTAATCAAGTCATTTAATAAAGAGTATTGTATATAATTCATAAATAACTGGTTCACTTTAAACCCTTTCTCATGCTGAAAGTGATATCTTGCCCTTCGTATCTTTATCTTTTTTTCATTTGTCAGTGACTGATATCTATCTTACTATATTAAATAACGTATAGCATTTTTCATAATTTCGCTTATCTTTCTCTCTAAATATGCAAAAATGAAAAACATGAACTGTCCCAAACCCCTTTCTTTATAATCTGTATATTATCTGTTACCTATTGTTCTCTGAAAATTCCTACGTTTAATTTAAAATATAGTTTTCTTTGCAATTTATCGGATGCATATCGGCACAATGAGCGGATGTATATGGATGATGCCAATAAAACTGGATGAGATAATCACTGTCATTAGTCTACAAGAAAAAAATAAACCTGCATTTTACATAAATATACCTTGTTTAAATCGCAATCGGAAGTTTAATTTTGAACAGTCATGTGGGGAAAAAAAAAGAATGTTGTCTAAAACTGAAAAGTGGTAATAGGATGTTAATATATCAACAACGCAATTCTAAGAAAATTATCATATAAATACTTGTATAAAAGGTGAATCTAATATTTGTTAGGCGGATCCTATCATCATACTCACCTTGTATAATGTTTTATTCGGACGCTTGGAGGTGCCACTGGGTTGCCAGTTGTCCTCAAATTTTCCATGGTTTCAGACACAGAGCATATTCCACCCTGTATTAAAAATCGGTAATACTTTTTATTTTTACAAACAATTCAATTTTCAAACTCCACGCTTAACCTCGGTCTAGTGCAGTAATGGAAGAATCCCTTCTAACAAGGCAGAGAAAAACTCAACTTAGTTCTATAAAATTATAAAATACGAATATTTTCACTTTATTTGAGAAGTTTTAGTTCACAATTTCTTCCTTTACCGGCACAGTTAGTACAATATATATATATATATACAAGCGTATATTTAGAAATAAAAAATCAAGTTAAATGGAGATTTTGTTCAGATAATCCCGACAGTATTACTTCAAACTGAAAATAGCCTGTTATTTGAAATAATTGTATTACGCATACCACTTTGACTCCACTCCTAAATATATAGTTAATTAGCTGAATTATACAATAAGTTAATTAACCTGTACTAAACATAAACTTAAGAAAGAAACGTAATAATTAACAAAAATAAGTGGAAGCATCGTAACATACTGAAACCACAAAAAAAAAACTCAGTTTTATAAAATCAAGTCAATATATATTGAGTGATAGGCGATCTGAGCGTTATCCAATGGTTAACGTGCAGGACTGCGATCCGAGAGTCAACGGGTCGCTTCCCGATACGCACTTTGGGACTGTGGGTGCGTTATAAGAGTGACTGTTAAAAACCAGTTAGCATTCGATGCTGTTGACTAGCTAGCTGTCTTCCTTCTAGTTATAAAGTTCAAAATTAGGGACAGCTAGCAAACATCCGAAACAAAACCGAAACAGGTTTATGCAACAGCAGTCATTCATACGAACTCTTTATAAATTAAGGCAAGTAATCAAATTGAAGTAAACACATTGAAATAGTTAACTCCAAAACTAGCAGTGAAATATATGTCTAAATGTCTATCAAAATAGTATTAACCCAAAACTTGTATGTATTAGTAGTGGTAGAAGAAGTGCAGAGGCTGTTTTTGCCCTTACTTGGAACGAAGCCCATTCCCATTATCCATGTTAGGCTACCGGTTCTTTCTCACCTCTTATTACCTGTTAAGCGAGTCGAGAAGGTAAAACCTATTAAAAAAACATTCTTACCTAGTTAATCTTAAGATATTTGCAGCAGCAATTTGGTCACAGATATTCAGATAAATACATGTATGTAAGACATATTTTATTTACCTGGAAAGCACTTAATGGTTCTGGATGGTGGAGGTATAAATTGTTGTTAATTCTGCACCTGTTTAAGAGTAGGGCTATTTCTAGCGTTCGCACTAAAAACACAGTAAAGCCATATATCAGATATGATTGTATGAAGCTGTCAACCGCTCATAGTGGTATAATGTAAAACTTAGCTGAGATCCTATGCTGTTATACAGAAGCTTCTAACGTTAGCACTATAAACACCTAGAAAAATACTAGACATGATTGTACCAAGCTGTCAATGGCTTATTTATGTGATATAAATAGTAATGTGATATAAAATCTAATTGAGATCCCATGCTGTTATACACTGTGCTTATGTAACCACACAAGTGTCTCACCTATTAAGACCTTGTTGACCTTAGGTTTGTTATTAATGGGTGTAAATTCATGCTGGAAAACCTAAGGACTGTCTTTGTGAATTTTATACTAAGCTACCTGAGCACTACCTGCATTAGCAGTCCCTAATTTTTATGCAGTAGACTATATGGAAGACACCTAGTCAACATCATCCTCGGCCAACTACTTGACCGACACCTATATATTAATTATGACATTGTCAAAGCATTGCTTGTTGAAGACACAATAATAATATATTTTAATTTCAAATATACTCTTTTTATTTACAACTGTACTCTGTTTCTTTGGATTTCATATTTCCCATCTGTCCATGGTAAAGCTAATTAATGGTTTGGTCAAGTTCGGTGACACTTGCAAGTAGGATTCTTGATTGTCAAAATAGAATATTTTATTAATATTGTAAACAATGTTCTACAGCAATTGACTAATTAATTGCTTATTTACCAGAGTTATTAATACATCAAAATAAACTCAGGTACTCTCTAGTAAATTATTTTGTTTTATGACCACTGAGCTTAAAGAAGCAGCAAATTTTTATAACCTGTTCAATATGGGGTCCAAAAATATCAGTATTGTATTTTCTAAACATTGCAGTTCTTAAGCATATTAATTTTTTGTAAAGAACTTATACTTTATAATGGAGAAAATGTTAAGTATGCATGTTACCATCTTCCCTAATAATAATAATAAACTGTATAGTACATAGGCTTAGCTTTAAAATTGTATATGTCAGGTATTTTCTGTTATAGATGTGTGAACTTTCTTTGGTTAATGACCAGTATTTAGTGTTTCAATAAATTTCAGTTATTACTGTTAATGTATTTATTATCATTATATGTAATAGAACATGAATCAAAATTGCAACAGAATTCAGTACTAGTACATCATCTTGAGAAACAAGTTCCTCAATATTAACAGAGTTAGCATTCAGTTACTATCAAAACCAGGTAACTTCAGATATCCAAATTTAATCATACATTAAAAGATTGAAAGACTTAGTTCTTAATAATACGGTAATTTTTCTGTTTAACATTGTTTTCTAATAGTCAATGCAAACTCTGTTTTAACAAGTAAACTGAAAATCATTTTTATAATAGACATCACATATCATGTTTAAAATGGTTCTTTAGGTTATCAGTAGAAAAATAGATAGTTTGAATGTTTTTCCCATTTATGAAATTTAAATTCATATCTATAGAGAAATTACATTACAAACAATAATACAAGTTATTTAGTGATAAGTAAATCTTTTAACAAACTTGGTTCGCTTAGTTCTCACCAAATCATTATGCATTAATAGTTTTATACATAAAATTATGTCATGGTATAATTATCAAGAACTGATATAAATTCTCTTTACATTACAGAATTTGAAACAAATACTTCAGGAAAATTCAAAAAGAGATATTAAAGTGTATAACAGCACTGGTCATTTGTTTGTTCACTCATGAAAATAAGTGACAAATATTGTTGTCAATAATACAATGATTAGAAAAAACTTTAATAGGCATTACTATATATTTTGATGGCATTTATAACATGTTCATTATATTTAGTTAAAGTACTATTTTATTCATCTTTCAAGATTTATTTTGATATGAAATAAAATTGCTCCAGAAAAATATAAAATACTTATGTGGTTGCCTTAATAAACCTGTAGTACCAGGTATCTAACTCTATAAAGTATGAATCTATAAAACTATGGACACACTTTTCTTCATATCTGTATGCCAGATATTTCTGTTAGTTGTCATCTGTAATATGAAAGGTCTGGACACCTAGTTTATTTTATTTTAAAAATTTGTTACCCTAACTTCTATCCCAAATTATGGCAGTAAAAACTCAGATTTTGTATGGTTAGAATGATTGTTTTCATATATATAAATAAACCAGTGAATATGTCTTGTGTTGTTTTCAAAGTTGTTCTGAAAAACACTTATAACTGAACTTTCCATACCATTAAACAAACTTTAGCATCATCTTAAATATATCTGTTATATGAATGAATTAATTCTCAAAAAGTAGTGACTCTCTCCATTGCCAAATCAAGATTAATGCTCAAAAGATATCAAATGGAGTTTTGATTCTTTACACATTGAGTTTAATTAAAATTTGTGTTTGTTTGTTTTAGGTAATCCCTCAACATTACTCTAGGGCTATCTATGCTAGCTGTTCCTAATTTTAAACAGAGAAACTAGAGATGACAGCTAGTGAACAACAACAACCATTACCAGCTCTTGAGCTACTCTAATCAAAAAGTAGGATTTGACCATCACACTAATAAAGCACCCATGGAGGCATTAATGGGACACAAACCATGGACCCTCAAGCTTACAGTATGGCATGATTCAGCAATCTAAACTCTGTGAACTCCACACTTACGTGTAATGTAATTTAGACATTGATTCCCCTAAACACAGAGAAAGACACAAGTTACAGTTACAATATCAAGCTATACTTCTTATATAAGAAAAAATATTAATCTTAAAAATTAAATGTTTGTATCAAGGATTTCCAATTGTGGAGAGTAAAATACAATAACTTAAATTAAATGTTTGTACCAAGGATTTCCACTTGTGGAAAGTAAAATACAATAACTTAAATTAAATGTTTGTACCAATGATTTCCAATTGTGGAGAGTAAAATACAATAACTTAAATTAAATGTTTGTACCAAGGATTTCCAATTGTGGAAAGTAAAATACAATAACTTAAATTAAATGTTTGTACCAAGGATTTCCAGTTGTGGAAAGTAAAATACAATAACTTCAATTAAATGTTTGTACCAATGATTTCCAATTGTGGAGAGTAAAATACAATAACTTAAATTAAATGTTTGTACCAATGATTTCCAATTGTGGAGAGTAAAATACAATAACTTAAATTAAATGTTTGTACCAATGATTTCCAATTGTGGAGAGTAAAATACAATAACTTAAATTAAATATTTGTACCAAGGATTTCCAATTGTGGAGAGTAAAATACAATAACTTAAATTAAATATTTGTACCAAGGATTTCCAATTGTGGAAAGTAAAATACAATAACTCATAGAACAATATAATTAACATTAGATGGCATATTTTTCAACTGCAATTTTTCTCTGATATCAGTCAAACACATTATTCATAAAAGTGTGAAATTCACTCTGTGACTTCTAAAACATCACTCAGAAAATGTGGAAAAGTCTACTCACTGCGTGTTAATGTCATTCTCACACTGGAAGTGATTTTAACACCTCAAGAATTCATCATACACATGTACATGAACACTGTCATGGTGTTGATGTTAACTCCTTAAGGTTTTAAATTAATACTTCAATATATACACATCAGTCTGAGCTCCACGTCTCTTCCGTGGATATGGCAAAATTATTTCATAACTATGTACTGTTAATCATTCTACATAATAATAAAATATGTACTGTTAATCGTTCTACATAATAATAAAATATGTACTGTTAATC
>NW_013668151.1:25044-29191 GCF_000517525.1 Limulus polyphemus
TACATAATAGTACATATTTTATTGTTAATCATTCTACATAATAATAAAATATGTACTGTTAATCATTCTACATAATAATAAAATATGTACTGTTAATCATTCTACATAATAATAAAATATGTACTGTTAATCATTCTACATAATAATAAAACTTGTTCAACAAGTTCGGGAACGAAAATAACATCAATATCTTAATATTGATAACTAATTTTCAAACATACAAATTGTTTGTGGCATTTAAACTAAACATATTTTGAAGGTTAGATATGTTATGTGCTAACTACATATATGTGTAAAGTTTCAAACTAGCATGAGTCTCCACACGTACAAAAACATCAACCCATACATTTCCTGAATCAGTGGGAAGACAAGCACCTATCCCCGACAAGAAACTATACACGTTGAACAACTTACTGACGTCACGGCGTAATTTGTCGTAACCAGAATGTCCAGTTGTCTCCAAGTTAAATAAGATGTCTTTATGGGAATATTTGCTGAACTTGTAAAAAACCAAGCCTTTATTTACATATTCCTGTTCACATGTAAAATATGGTATCTACAACGACAATTACATTTTTAAATAAGCACCAAGCAGAAACGGCATGGATTTTGTGATATAAGTTTTACCAAACAACAGACGATTAACTCAATTTCGTAACTCATTATAATTGCTTAAGTTTCCATACAAAACCTATCAGAACCAGAACTCAACCATCAGGGAGTACGTCGCCTATAAAGCACAGACATACATAGATACATTAGCAAAACGACAGAACATATTTTCAGCATTTGATCCATAATTGAATATAAATTCATTTTAAAGTTTTTCCTTACTATAAAGAGAAATATACTTAAAGTCTCCAACCTCGTTATGAAAAATATGACAAATTATTTTCTGCTAGGAATATAACGTAACTGTAAAGTTTATTTCACACGAACATACATGTAACTGGAAAATACATTCTACTTGTGACACAAACATACACTCGAGCATTATTGCAAATAATTTCTAGCATTTTAAACTTAAATATACTTATTCACGATTACATTTCAATCTTCTGAAAAGTTTTCGGTGAATAATAATAAATTAAGATGCGTGTACAAGTGTGGTTTCATTGATGCAACGTTTTCAATCGCAATCTAAACTATTATTTAACAAAAGCTGGAACGAATGTCAACAGACCTGATAAATAACCTCAAGGCTCCCGGGGAGTGGGGTTCGGGTATGACAACCCCCACCGGAGGTCCGTCCCCGAGTCTTCCCCGTGCGTTGATCGGGTGCGTCACTTAGTGTGCGATAAAGTACCATAATACTAAGAGAGAGGCTAGAAAACCAATAGATACAGCTTTTTTTACGTTCATGGCACAGAAACTTTGGTCAATTCGGACCAAACTGTACGGTTATTGTCGATTGTTTGCCATTTGGTCGCCATTGCTCATCCTCTGGTAGGAGAGAACACGTGGCTAATTAATATACATAATGATACTAATATGCAGGAAGTCTATGAAGGCCGAACTATCAACAATATGCTTTGACAAGTAAAAAGTCAAGATTAACAGTCTATTAGGTAAAATTAAATGTTTTTTTTTGACAGTTTTCACAATTTCCTTAATGATGTGTATTTATCTGTCAATAAAAGCGAATAATTTCTCCGGTATCAGATAGCATCTAGCGCTTCAATCTTACCATTGCGTAACGCAAACTGCGACAATTTATATTACGGAGATTGCGCAACCTAAATACAAAATTGTTCGAATTGTCCATAATTTGTACAATTCTTTTAGTGAGATTCAAAAAGGTAAAGACGAGTGAATAGTAATATGTTTACCACACTATATGTTCTATATCCAGTGCCGACAAAACCTGTTGTCCAATACCAGGGCTCTTCAGGTACAGTAATGATTGAAACACTTATTATCAAATCGCTTGAACAAAAACTGTTTCCGCATAAACTGTATTAAGTTTGTGAAGTATAATTGTTTTAAATTTTTAAGTAAATCAATATCAATCAGAATTAGGGTAAACATTTTATAATATTGTATTATTTATTCATTAATACTACTATTAGAAGAACGGGCGAACCAGCAAGCTAGTCTTGTTCAGTTTGGTGATGATAATGCTGGATAAAAAACACGTTTTTAAGGAGTTACGCCTAATTTATGGCCCTTTTCTAAATTTGAGAACAAGGTATAATTTCTGTTTTGGAAGAAAAATATATCATGTGTCAGGCCTGGTAAGGAAAGGCAGTAGCATTTTCAGGGTTAACAATTCATAGAAATGCTAAGTATAGAAGTAAAATAATTTTTACGAAAACTAAATAACCTTTTGAAAGAATTTCTCAAGATTCAAGCAATTAATGCAGTATAGTTTTTCTGGATTTCACATACCTAACACATCGTGTTTAGCCACGTGCTGGTGCTGTGCTATACACATTTTTCCAACTGCTTCGCAAAGTTATTTTGTGTAGCAATTACTGCTATACAAAATGTTTGAAATAAATTATTGCCTGCCTTATATACAGGGCGGATTTGGAATAATTTGATCGGGTTTGTTTCCCATGAACCCTTACGACCACCTGTTAACCGGAAGAAGCTGGTCCCTCAAACACGAAGTCACCAAGCGTGTTCTGGATCTCTTGGCCCATTTTTCCTAATTCCAATTCTGTGTAGTGTTACAGGCGTTTGACTTGCAGGTCAAGATGTGTATTTTTTACACATTATAATGCAAATGTTATGCAAATATTTTTTTATTTAAAAACAATCTCACTTACTCCCGATCTATCCAAAATGCCACCTTCCTAAACATGAAACTTTATACACGCTAAATTATAAATGTAAAACAATTGGTCTGTAATGTGGTGTATTGGAACATTACCAGCTTCCTTAAATTCAAAAATAATTTAACGATATACGTGTGCACCAACATAATATGACAGACTTATCTCAAAACTGGTAAAATATGCAACAGTTTTGTCTAGAGGATTGGGGGAATCAGTAAGTTACGCCTACATCTTTTTCCAGTTTAGACAACATTTTATATTTTATGTAACCTGTCCAACTGGAATATTGTGCGTGCTTTGTCTAAAAATTCAGACCTATTTGTTTACACCCACATGAGGAATATAATGCCATGACTGACTAAACATCTGTTTTCTATTAACCTGAAACTATAACAATTACACAGACATAGTATAATCCAGTTAAAACCATTATCATTTAATAGGTAAGAAAAATTTTATCTTTAGCAAAATAATGAAATTAATACATTTCAAAATATGTGTTTATCTGTTTAAGTTCAAATATAACAATAAAATCGTCTTTTGCGATACGATAATTGTTATTGTAACTACACATTAAATCTGATGAAAGAAACAACTATACAATAAATAGTATTCTCTCTATACAGGTATAATGAAATAAAATAAATTTTAAGATTATATTTGTACCTTGATGAAAGACACAGAGAAATAAAATCGATACAGTAACGAAAACATGCCATAGAGCAAAGGTCTTCAGACTACGTAATGCAAATTTTTACCGCTCAATACGTTGTGAAAGAAGGTCAAATCTAAGTAATTTAATGAAGAAATACCGTACATCTGAATGTAAGGAAAACACTAAATCATGTTTATTATATTATATTATGATGGAACAACCATAACCACGTTTTTTTCACAGCCACTGACTAAAAAATTTAATATAATTATTTAAGAAATCTGTACTTCACTAGATGTATATCTACTTCTGTTGGCGCATAACAGAAGTTATGATGAGTGACGTTTTCGATCGGATGACACTACTCGGAATGACTGTACAAACCTTGCTGTTTACTTTCTACACCTAAAAATCTACTTGACAGTAGCCAGGAAATATTTTGCAAAAGGTACAAACACAGAATTAATACAACTTTCTTAACGATACATTTCATAAGTATAAAATCTAGTTTCCGTAAAAGGTCATAAGTAGTAACCAAATTTGACACCTATGAAATATCTCACTGAAAACAACACGAATAAACAACACATTTTCTGCTCGAGGGCTATCTGTTCTAGCGGTCCCTAATTTATAAGTTACTGTCTAGTTTGTTTGTTTGTTTTGGAATTTCGCGCAAAGCTACACGAGGGCTATCTGCGCTAGCCATCCCTAA
>NW_013668151.1:29284-39275 GCF_000517525.1 Limulus polyphemus
GTCTAGAGGGAAGGTAGTTAGCCAACATCACCAGCCACCAATTCTTGGGCTACTTTAACCGAACAGTGAGATTAACCTTACAAAGCCCCCACGAGCATTTTCGATGATGGGATTCGAACCCACAACAACCAGATTTCGAGTCGATTGCCCTAACCACCAGGCTATATCACTATGAAAGCGCTTCCACGAAAACCTATAACGGTATAACGTTCAAGTTAAAATATACACACAAATTCACATGTTATATAATGCATGCTTCATACATGACACATAAAACTCAATCTTATTAAACACTCTCTTTGAAACTAAGTAAAAATATCAGTGTTCAATGATAGTGTGTATTTCGATCATTATGACTTATACAATTATGGGGTCATTTCCGTTTGGTGCCCACCAACAGATTGCTTTGAAAATAACACCAGTAATGCAATAAAATAAAATAATTAATAAAACTTAAACTGTGATTTATTCAAAAAAAGATTTGTTTAATATCGAAGAATTCGCTAAATAAATATCATATAAAGTTTCATTATTAATTATTTTATTTTATTACATTAATGGTGTTATTTTTAAAGCAATCTGTTGGTGGGCACCAAACGGAAAATATCCCAATTACGTAATAGTTTTTACCAAGAGAGCTGCTAAAATTCTACAATAATAATTGTAATTGATAATAAATAGTCCTAATTACGAGTAATAAGTAAACTACAAAAAGGCTTCTATGCCTACTATGCTCCAGATCATCAGTTGAGAACCCTCGCTGCTAGCGGTGTTTACGCCCATAATTAATTTTCTATGATACATACCTGGTAGCATTCACATTATACTCAGAAATTATTACCTTACATTAATTCTGATGGCAAAAGACAGAAAAAATGTGCAACTTGAGAGAACATATCACAAAAATAATTGATACACTGATTTCTCTCGTGAAACTTTATAACCCGCTAAGAATTTGTTTGTTTGTTATTAAGAGCAAAGCTACACAATAGGAAATCTGTGCTGTGCCAATCACAGGTATTGAAACCCGGTTTTTAGCGCTATCAGGCATAAGACTTACTGCCGATCCAGTAGGGAGGGATGCTAAGATGTCCCGACATAATAACTTATCTTAAATAACAAATTCCATACAAGTTATTATCATATCTCTAAATATATCATTCAAATTACATGTATAATTCAGTTTATCAGCAATATGTATAGTCCAACTACAGAAAACCAATTCATAAACAGCTAATTAATAATAAAATATATCCAAAGACTTAGATTATTTGATAAACGCCACGGTAAGATATCAAATGTATAAACATCGGTATATATATACACACACACACATATATATATATATATATATCACAAATCTTCAGTCATAAACAAATACTTTAAAAAGCACGTAACAGCATAGCACAAATCTTGGTTAAAACAAATTAAATTTTCTATACATCTAGCAAAAAACAACTAATGACCAACAACCAATGCACGAAATAACTACACTACATAGTAAGTTGCTGCGAATAAATTGTTTAGTTTTGTCATATTAAGATAAGTTGGCAGTTAATCATCCCCGCCTTGAAACCGAACCCCACAGAACTATTTATTTAACACTCTGACGACCGAAGGGAGTGTCACTGATATCCCTTGGTATTTCCCTTCTCACAGTAGAATTGGAGATCTTTATAAAAACAAATCCCTTTCTCCATGTCCACTGTCATTTGGAAACTAAGAATGACTAACTGCCAATTTATACGATAATAATTACTTATGTTTAACATTTCACTAAATTCCATTTTGATGATGACAACTTACACATTGTAAAGCAAGCTCACTCCAGCCCGTCAGCATGGCGTTTCTATGGAAGAGGATACTGAAGAACAGTAGTGTCAGTATTCGAAATTACCGAACCTTCGACTGACCCTGCCTGCAGTGGGTCAGATACCATCTTATCAGATGATAAGATATGTAAATTTGTTGCATCATTCTGTATATCAATGAATCTACGTAAGAAAACTAATTTGAACCATCGTCGCAAAAGATTAAGATTTCGTTCTCATTATTTCTGTTCTCAATGAATTTCAGCATCAATGTCGTTATGAATATTCTATCTGAAATACATGATAAACTTGTCGAGATCTAGTTATATTAAACCATCTACATATTTAGAAAAAGTTGTTAACAATACCTACATGTTATGAAATTAAAACCAATCATTTGTTGTCAGGGCAACTACTTCATTAATACAAGTTGAGAATTACACAAGCGTGTGAGGTCTACCAATGCTACACGTTTAAAGTTGTTAACACTACTAACACTTCAATAAAAAAGCACCCAGTTCAGTTTCCTAGGTTATGCCTTAATATTTATATAAAATAGGATGCAGGTCTCACAGTTATACATATAAAAACTCGAGATTTTGTCCAAAGAAGATACTAGTACATTTATATAAAGGTAGCAATCTATAAAAGATTTCACGGATTAATAATAGATAAACTGGAACTTTTTGGATCATTCAAGAGGGCCCTGGGATTCGACAATTTAATAGAAAGAACACTGGGACCTAACGAACTCATAATGCGCATTACCGAATATGACAGATAAACAACGAGTTATATTGGAATTTGAAAGAGTTTTAATTGGCATATACTGAGGTAAGATTTGACAAAAATAATGAAAATTGGTATATGGCAGTCTAAATACATAAAAGTCATTACAGTAAGGGACGAAAAGATGTTATCTGAATAGCGTACATACTTTTAAATTTACATTCTGGAAAAGATGGCGATACAATTTGAATTCCCTATAGTTTATATGAAAAAGCAGCCAAAAGAACGACACTTGGATCTCGAATGTCTTTTACTTCAGCCTGATAACTATACAGTGGCAGACGTCACCTTTTACTTCAGCCTGACAACTATACGGTGGCAGACGTCACTTGAATCACACGGTTTATTTTGCAGTCAATTTTCTAAAAGAGTGGAAAGCAAGACAGTGTCATTTACTTCTCTAACATTTACTTTATACAGAGGCAGAAATGTGGCATCTGAATCTGGAATGCCTTTTTTTTTCATTCTTTTTTACAACAATTCTATTACACACAGGTAGACCAGAAGATGTCACATTAATCACGTAGTCTAGTTTGCAATTCTTGTTGTACACCAGTGGAAAACAAAGTATTGCCATTTGAATTCCCCTACGGTTTGCTTTGCGGATGGCAAAAATATGACACTTAGTTCTCGAATGCCCTAATTTAGAACACTTGCTCTATACAGTGACAGACAAGATGTCAACTGAATTATGTCCAGGTTATTCAGTACACAGATACGAATAGATATATCGCAAGATTTATGCATGGTATAAAGCTCACCATTACTGAAAAATAAAACAGGATTCGTTTAAATTCGCGTACAGTAAATAACACGACAAGATGGTTTTTGAGATAACTACAACAGAGTATTTCACCTCATGTGAGGTGACACGTAAAAAGAATGGTACTTCAACCAAATATAAAGATAATATAATACTATGTAGAGCGTGGAATAGCAGAGACAATGATATCAGTGAAATGCATCAGACACAGAGAGGTGACGCAATTAAGTGTCTTGGCTGGAATAAACAAGTACGACACACTATGTAGCACCCGATGATACTTAACAGTAAACCGATGCAACTACATAAAATTCGGTTTAGTAAATACTTGATGGGTACGTATTTACACATATAACAAACAACTTCGTATAAGTGGCAACTACTGCCAGCTAATCCAAGTTTGAATATACATAATCACACTTATCACAGATGAGTTTCAGTTGAACAGGTGTTTTACACAGTCCCAGATAAAGTAGTAAATTACTGAAGAAGTGTTTTATCACATAAGGTCAAACATTACTGTGGTAAACTTTTCCTCACTTGGGTCCAACGAACGAGTATGTGAAAGATCACGCAAAAGCAACTAACTCATTTGGCGTCAACTCGACGGAACGCGATGGACTGCGGCAACTCCGCACTGACGTAACGCTAAAATTCTATTGGTCAACTGAAATACCAAAAGCTTTTCCAATTACAGGAAGAGAATTTATTTAAAACACATTTATTATGATACGTTAAGCACAAAATATAAGAATAACTATTAATTATTTAATTCAGCCTTTAAAAACACATCGGTTTTCATAACTATTAATTATTTAATTCAGCCTTTACAAACACATCGGTTTCCATAACTATTAATCATTTAATTCAGCCTTTAAAAACACATCGGTTTTCATAACTATTAATTATTTAATTCAGCCTTTACAAACACATCGGTTTCCATAACTATTAATCATTTAATTCAGCCTTTAAAAACACATCGGTTTCCATAACTATTAATTATTTAATTCAGCCTTTAAAAACACATCGGTTTCCATAACTATTAATTATTTAATTCAGCCTTTAAAAACACATCGGTTTCCAAATTAGAAATGTTTTCATATACATTTTTCACATTTCTTCAATTAACTCTTTCATCGCCAAAAACGATTCAAAATTTATCAACAGTTTTTTCATATTTATGATAAATCAAATACATTTTGTTCTTTTAACATTAATCATTAATTATTTTCTCACATATGTATATATATATATATTGCTTCAAACATTCAACAGAAGCATACATAAATCATATTGGTCACTTACATAAGTCTAAACGTCATATTGGTCACGTACATAAGTCTAAACGTCATACTGGTCACTTACATAAGTCTAAACGTCATATTGGTCACTTTCATGAGTCTAAACGTCATATTGGCCACTTACATAAGTCTAACCGTCATATTGGTCACTTACATAAGTCTAAACGTCATATTGGTCACTTACATAAGTCTAAACGTCATATTGGTCACTTACATAAGTCTAAACGTCATATTGGTCACTTACATAAGCCTATTCGACTTACTTATACATACATGATATAGGATATTTCCTTTAGCTATATAGCGAATGCTACTGTACACCGTATTAACACATTACACCATTTGAAAGACCAATTTATTACAATAAATACCAGCACTCGATTGTTCGTCCCATATTTCCTATCATGCATTACAAAATTAAAACAAATATATGGCACGTCAGCAACAAAATTCTACCATTAAAACATAAAATATGTCTTTTCGTTTGCATCTCACTGGCATAAGCTTAACGAGACGTTCAACGTAAACGTAATATAAATATGAATCTTTAATTGCGTTATCACGAAACTTAGCGCTACACATCCTTGTTATTCTGGCAAGCTATATATGCACACGCGTACAACACATCCTGCCTATGTCATTGCTGGTTGACGACAACAGTTCTTTATAAACGCCGAGTCTCTTCTAATGCAGTCCACTAATTATATGACAGAAAGAATGTGTTTTACTAGAACAAAAACACAGATATATGTTTATATATTTTATAAAATTGCAAAACTACTCATTTCTGAAAATGTTTGCTCTTTAGTACAAAGTTTCTAGTATGGCCATAAAAAACAACAGGCGTAATTCAGGTTATAAACTGAAAAGAAATGAATAGGTGAGTAAGAATAACTTTTTTATGATTTTGTGGTAGGTAAATACCATTAAAACACTTAATAGTAATTGTCCATGCTCTGAGGGTGTAAACAAAAGTAACCTGCGACACGAACTTTGCAGCATTTGGTTGTTAAAATATCAGAAAGCCACGCTAATTGTTTTTGAAAAAAATTGTGGTTACTGTAACTAAGATTTTCCATCAATCTCAAATATCTATAAGAAGAGCAATTGATTTTCAAATGAGTGGCAAGAACAATAATGACTTAAAAAGTCTTGCATATATAAAACTTCTATCAAATGATTATGTTATGTCGTCTGTATTCATATAGATTCACATTCACACACATACCTTCACAATTGAAAAGAAGTGTTTTATCATTATACATAAAATGTTTCAATAACTTTTAAAGAAAACTATTTTGTCAACCAGCCAATGCATTATGAAGCAAAAATCATTTTATTTTCTCAAGAGGTTTTTCTTCTTTGATCTTCTATCAAAAATAAAACAAAAAGTTAGAAAACAATTCAACGGAACTAATTATTCTATATGTACTTAAGCTGGTGTGGGCGCAGCAGCCACCACTTTTTAAATCAACAGAGAAACACACTCATTTGGTAACCTTTCCGATGCGTTCTAGGTAATTTCTAATCACAAACACTATGTCTGGTTATCATGAAATACTCTGTTATAAAAGGGAACTTTGGAGGTAAAAATAACTTTTAAAAATGTCATGTTTCTTAAGAGCTACATTCCCAGGCATCCTTAGAGAGACTAACCATTTTCTCTGTTCTTTACCCACTTCCTTGGGATAAATAGGATTTCATTGAGTATAATTATTATGACTTTGCTGCCACCTTCACCAACACACAAGACCTTGCCACGAATAAGGGTTGAAATTAAAGAACAGGTTACAAAATCGTCATGTTTTATATTTATCTATCTATATATATGTCGAGAAGATGACATTTCGAGCTAGCGCTCTTCGTCAGGTTGTACAGCTTAAAACAGAAGCGCATGTGCAGACTTTGAAAATTGCGTGCGCAACATTTTGAACGTTCATTATAAAGGTGCTCTGCAAAATTAAATCTTTGACATAAATCTTACAAGTCAGCAAATGAATGAATAAAGAATAAAAATTCAAATTGAAACAAATTACATTCTTTCTTTTTTTTTCTCGGACTAAGATTAAAAACCCATTTAGATTGTATGTAGATTGTAACATATTTTACTAAAATTATCATTCCCTGTGATTCCTTCTCTAAACTTTCTTCAAACATTCCCCCGCGGACGCCACTCTCCGGTGAGTTCACCACAATTTTGATACTTAATATTTAACTACATAGCTTTTCAGTTGTATTACTTAACTACCCGATACTAGTTTTTGCCTTAAATGTTTGCTCTGTGCAACAGTATTATTTTTTATTAAAGATAAGATAAAAATTTGCCTCTCTCGCCCCTTAACAATGCACTTAATTTAAACCCTGTAAGGCAAACTTAAATTAAACGTTTAAAACACTTGCAAGCAACGGATAAGAAGAAGAGTTGACAGATAGAAAAAAATGTTATACTTACCTTACTGATAAAACATTTATGTTCACGATAACAAACTTGATCTACATAGTAAATGTCTCTGGCGTTACGGTCTTTTCCCATTTATTCAGAACCTATGTTGGTTACTTCATTCAAAAATGTGGGAATTATAATCAGTGAATCCAATATAAACCTGAAGACTTAAGTTTCTCACCACGAACAATTAGCCTTAAATAGTTTGCTGCAAAAAGATGCCATTGTTATAAAACCAGTAAAGGTGGTGCCATCGTAGTTTGGTGTGACAGTTTATACGTAACTGAAGCTTTAAAACAACGTAACAACAGTACTTGCAAAACTCTTCTTGAAGCCAACCCAATTCCTGACCTCAACAACTTAGTTGCATACACAATTGAAGATATGATCGATGCTGACGAACTACCCACTACAGCTAAGAGTATCTTTATGAACGAACCTAGAACTCCTGTTTTCTATCTTCACCCTGAAATCCACAAAGAACAACTAGGTCGACCTACTTTATCGACATGCAATTGTCTTACAGAAAAAATATCATGTCACCTGACAGTGTTTTACCGCCCTTTTATAAACACACATAGAGGACACCACATATTTCGTTCCTTTAATCAAGAACACACATTTAACGAGAATAGAACGCTACGCTTTCACCATAGATTTAAAATCATTACACACATCTGTCAAACACAATGAAGGTGTAATTAAACTAAATTATTTTTTAGACCAAAAACCCTTAGTTGACCCTCCCAAACATAGACTTCTACTTATAGAGAACTTGTACCCATACTTAACGCCTTTACTTTTAATGATAACTACTACAAATAAAGCTGTGGGATCCTATGGGCACAAAACTGTGTTGGATACACCGAAAATCGTATGCTTAATCAATACAATGGATCAGTACCTATGATTTGTTGTCGTTACATTAACGACATACAGAGGACTGCATCCATGCCAAAGTCAGATTTAAAAACTCTTCTACACTGTCCTCTTTAGAATTTACCTGGTAAATATCGGACACAACGCTGCTCTTTCTCGACATTAACATATGCATACAAGACGACCATCTGACCACTAGTATACATTATAAACAGGTTCATACACAAAAACATTTCAATCTTCCCACCCGTACAGCAACACAAATGTTATACCATACTCATAATTTCTGTAACTACACTAACTATGTAGTGATGATAATAATTACGAGTCAAAAACAAAAGACACTATCCTCATTCTCTCATCCACGATACAGCCATCAAATCCAGTTCATATGCAGGAACAGGAACAAACACTCAACCCTACCAAAAAAAGAACACACTAATCGTATTCTGCTTGTGCTAGCATACCATCAAACCAAGGAAAAGATCAGAAATATTATACTAGATAATTACACTATACTTATTGAAGACCTAACCACTAAATCTATTTCACGAACCCAATTATCATTTCTTATAGACGTGACACAAACCTAAAATAAATCCTAACACACAGTAACCTTAAACAAAAGTGCGATACCTCAAGGACTCATATATGTGAACAAAACAAATGTCACCTGCTCATATATAAACAGATATACAAGTTAAAAAAAAAACGCGAGTTTAAACATAAAACAATCATTAATATACGCCACTGAGCGTATCATTTATTGTGTAATTCGTAAAAATTGCAGTTGTTTATACAATAAATAAACAGACCGCCTACTAGAAAATACAATCATATAAGTTTTTATATATATATTTTTTCTACAATATTAAAGATACTACTGGAAATGCATGCTAGTATTTGTCATGCAGTCTTTGCCCTTTTTTATTAACAAGGTAGAAGAGCTCTTGTGTGTGGGTAAGTGAATATAAAATCTGAACCTATAAAGTTGAACCTATTTACCTCAGTGACATCTAGCGAATGACCACTAAAACTTAGTGATATATAAATATATATATATGTATGTAACTGCATTCGATTGAAGGATGCCGTTGCTATTGAGATCGCTATTGATGGAACTTTGCCAAAATCCATAATACATCTATATGAAACCTATCAGAAACAAACCTGGATTAGTCGAAATCTCTTAACCTTTTTTCTTTTTTTGTAGATTATAAGCGTTCTTGCGTAAAATTACGATCGTTTTGGGGCTTGCTATACCAAGCGAAAACAAATCTGGAAATCGGTCAAGAATATTGAACAAATTACTTAACGAACCTAGCCACGCAACCTGGAAGTATCCAACAGAACCTTCCGTAAATATATCTGAATATGATGACATCAACTAATAAATATCGAAATAACTCGTTGTGAAGAGGATTTGTTATGGCCTGATGGTTAAAGCATCGACGGTATCGAAACTAGTTCCTAACATACTCGCCCTTTCAGCCGTAATGGCGCTATAATGTGCAGGTCAATCCCCCTGTTTGTTGGTAAAAAGTAGCCCAAGAGTCGACAATGCTTACTAGCTGTTTTCTCTCTGGTCTGTCACATAGAAATTAGGGACGGCTTGCGGAGATAGCCCTAAATTAGCTTTGGCGAAATTCAACAAAACAAACAGCCAAACGTTAGAAAGAATTCATATCCCTTGCCATCAAAATTCATTAACTATATCCGGTTGTCAATCTTGTTTCATCTATATGGTAATTACTGACATTAAAACTTCTGAAGTGTTAAGATATGTATTATTAATGTTATATCTGTAACTAATTTGTTATTATATATTTATTTTAATACCAACGTTTGTTTAGATTGAATTTATATTTGGAAACATACATAGCTTATACTGTTATATATGTATTGCGCAACTCCCGTCTATTCTCCAAAGTTGTTGAAGATTTTTAAGAGTAAGAATCAAAAATATATGTGTGTACGTAGACGATTTAATTTGAATTATTACGTA
>NW_013668151.1:40094-42701 GCF_000517525.1 Limulus polyphemus
TATCGGCTTTAACTTAACTGCTAAATCCAAAGTACAATTTAACTACTAAATATAAACTTATCAATTAACTCAATTTCAGACCAATTGAAATTCTAATACGTAACGTATTATCAGAAACAATAGTTTAAAATTCTATATACAAATATTCTTGCTTAATACCAGTAATTGTATTATATGTAAGCTCTTGTTAGTAGTTAGACCATTTTTCTCTGGAGTAGAATAATTCGCTAACAAAAATAATAATTGCGCGGTTTATTACCTCCGCCACCAAACGTGGACGGAGGATATGTTTTCATCCCTGTGTGTGTTTGTCAGCAAGATTTCTCGAAAACGGCTGAATGGATTTGGACGAAAGTTGGTATACATTTGCACTATGATCCAACTTAGAAGTGTTCAGTTTTTGAAGGGTCGAGGTTGCAGAAAGGCCACGAAAAAAAAATCCTATCTGTTAACATGAAGTCAGATTTTTCACACTATTTTTGCTCTATGACTCTGTCAAAAATGATCGGACTTTGATTAAACTTGGTGGACATATGTATAATATTATTCCTCATTTTTCTGCCAAAAATGGTCCGTGTCTGTTGATAACGACGAACATATGGACACATTTTCGTATATTTTGAGAGCTGAATATGATCAATGTTGGGTGGCGAAAGTATACGCTGCACTGAGTGCCCCTGTAGTTCCTTTTATGTAATATGGAGGGTACGAGTCTCCACTTTCTTGAATACCAGTTTACCTATGAGCTAAAGTTTATATAATTTTCAATATCTCCATCAGTGCACGATATTGCTACATACATATATAGAAGTCAGAGAAATAGAACTGTAACTTGATTTCGATATCTTATACTTCTGAAAGTACATAACCTGTTCTACCTACATGGTGGGGTGAGTATAATGATATACAGTTTGGAGGCGTAAAAGGAACTTGGCACTTATATAACCGTTTTTCTTGCTGTTGATTCATTTGATTAGTAGTAGTTCATTTTCTCTAATGTAAACAGTTTAAATTACACTTTACTGACTGTATATTCCATTAAAACTTTTACGGTTTGCAATTCAGTTACAAAACAAAAACTGAGATCATAAAGACGTGTTCAAATCGTGGATTTAGAGTTTCCAAGGCTGTGATATCCCTTGTACTTAATGGCATTGGAAAACAAACGAATAAGGATCATCTTGAAGAAACAGACCCATCTAAAAAAGAGAACTGCAACAATTCGAACCCCAGACACGGTAAGTGCGGCATCTTGTAACGAGTAAGAATACACGAACATAAGTGTAGTAGCAAAAGCCATCCACTTGCCCCATTCAACAGTACACAACATAAACAAGAAAAATCTCCGAGTGGAAAGGAAGCCAACAGTGTATGGGTTAAACAAGAAAGATCTCCGAGTGGAAAGGAAGCCAACAGGGTATGGGTTAAACAAGAAAGATCTCCGAGTAGAAAGAAACCCAACAGGGTATGAGTTAAACAAGAAAGAAATCCGAGTGGAAAGGAAACCAACAGTGTATGGGTTAAACAAGAAAGATCTCTGAGTGGAAAGGACGCCAACAGTGTATGAGTTAAACAAGAAAGATCTCCGAGTGGAAAGGAAACCAACAGAGTATGGGTTAAACAAGAAAGATCTCCGAGTGGAAAGGAAGCCAACAGGGTATAGGTTAAACAAGATAATGCTTCCAATCATACATCCCATTCAAACGTTATATGCCAATATCGAATAAAATTCTGTAGAGATATAATTTTAGTGTCTTATACCCACTTTCAAAATGCTGTCCACATCTTATACGGAAATCAGGCTGATTTAAGTTTTTGTTCTTGTTTGTTTGTTTTTTACAATGTCTAATATTCAAGTGAAAATATTTCTGTTAACTACATAACCTTGGTAATGATAGGCATGCGTCTTTAATAGACTTTGTATATACGAACACTTGTGTTTCGAGATCATTAAATTTGATAAAGACATATCTGGCTTTGTCTGAGGATTATGATTATTTGAAGGAATATTAATTAGTTTATAACCCCCATTATATTCATGTGTCACCACTGTTCTTAGTGTATATACTGGTGTGTGCATGTACACAAATATACATCGCAAAGTGACGAAATCTGAGGGTATTACTGGCCTTTGTGGATAAGATTGTGCCTGGGAACTTATGTTAGTTCTAGGATCATTATAACACACATAAATGTACTCTTTTAGATCACCTACGCTCTGGTTACATATTTAAAAATAGTTACAAACACCAGCACATCCATATTCTCGAGACATTAAGTACTTACTGGTGACAGCACTTTCTACTTAAACATCACTGAACAAGAACAGCATGGAATGTAAACGTTCTGAAACTAAACGTGAGAAATATTTTTGCTTATGAGTCATTCCGGACTTTACAGTTATTACACGGAACACCAAGATAATGGTTATTAACTCCAACAATTTGTTATTTATCAGTTTTGACAGTTAATTACGACAGTCGTAAGATAATACACTAACTATGTAAGAATAATCTCGAAATTTTCTTAAAGATAAAAACAAACTACTTAACGCTCGTAGTTATTTTTTGTAAATCTAAACAAACGTATATATATATATATATATAT
>NW_013668151.1:42959-44432 GCF_000517525.1 Limulus polyphemus
CTTAATTTAAGAAATACTGAAAAAATTTAGTTTTTCAATTTTTATAAAAAAATATGTATAACCAACATAATACAAGACACCGTACCATACTGATCAGGAATTGAATACTCTAAAAAAACAGGTATTTCAACGAATCTTGGGATACTTTAAAATAGAAATTTTGCACGGGTGTTCAAAGGAGATTGTTGATGCGTTGTTGTTTTTTTGGTGGGGGGGGGGGATAAAACAAGTGGACTTTATCGAATAGCTATATATTTTCACATTTATGACAATGATCCAGAATTTCTGTTTATTACTAGAAAAATTAGAAACTAGTTAAAATTTGTATTATATGTATAATTACGAAGTTTTATTAAGTGTCACATTACAAAAAAATTTGGTCTGACTTAAAACCATTATATTATTAGATACGGTGTTTATCTTGTGAATAAATGTCTGCACCAGTCATACAGCTCAGACTAAGAACCTAGTCAGTAATAGTGCGACTCAAGCATTTACTAAGTGTCTCAATCAGCTAGATTGTCAAAGGAAAAAACTATACGTTACAATACTAAGAGCCCATAATTGAAAGCATAGGAGAGTAGGTTACAATACGTCAAACACATTACATCTGTTACGTACAGTGCCGACAAGGTCTTTCTTCAATACTAGCCCTCACCAGGCCGGCTGGGATATGATGTACATATTACTGATCTTTGTTTGGTTTCGTTTGTTTTGAAATTCGCGTGAAGCTACACGAGGGCTATTTGCGCTAGCCGTCCCTAATTTAGCAATAATAAACTAAAGCTACTCGAGGGATATCTACGCTAGCTGTCCCTAATTTAGCAGTAATAGACTAGAGGGAAGGGAGCTAGTAAACGCCACCCATCGCCAACTCTTAGAGAACTATTCTGTCAACAAATAGTGGGGTTGACCGTCACATAATAACGCCCTCACGGCTGAAACGGCAAGCATGTTCGGTGATGGGGATTTAAACCATCGACCAGCGGATTGCGAGCCGAGCGCCCTAACCTAACGACTAGGCCTAGTAGTGATCTTGGCGCAACGTAATGCGAGCTGGCTGTGTGATAAACAAACAAGTCTGAATTCATACGAGACAAAACGTAAACACTCTATGCAGTAATTGCAAAGAGGATATAAGTTATTATTAATAAAACTTCTTTCATTTTGTGTTATTTTATAAAAAAAAGTTTAAGTTAAATCAAAAAATTTTAAAACTAATTTATTGGTATATTAAAATACAAAAGAAAAAAAACGAATAGTGCTCTAACAATAAGTTTGAACATTAGCTAAATTTAGTTTCTCATCAAACCTCCATCTTCACAATCTAACTTTACACGGTATTTGTAGTACCAAGTCTACATTACCACTGAAGTAATGACCTGAAGACCAGATGCTGGTCTTTACTGTAGGTTTCAAACTGTTATTATATCTACTGACCACTTATCTCGATAATTGTTTTGGCGTCTGCTC
>NW_013668151.1:44963-57733 GCF_000517525.1 Limulus polyphemus
TCAAACTGTTATTATATCTACTGACCACTTATCTCGATAATTGTTTTGGCGTCTGCTCATCAACATTCATCATATCTACAAATATTAATAACCTCTCTATCGACTCACAGCTTGAAGTTGTTTCGCTATTCTCAATTTTTGGACATTTACATATCTGCCTATCTCAAACTTAAATATAATGTTTTTGAAATTAACGTCTTAATAATTTATAAATATATATATATATATATAATTTAATCATAAGACAACGAAAATGGCTTCAAGTTAGCCATATCTCAGCCATATAAGAACAACTATAAAAGCTTTTAGTCAATCATCAAAATTACAGAACTTGAGTATACTAGCAAATGGCTAAAAACAAACAGCTTATAATTAAATCGATAGCAATCTTAAAACATGTAAAAATCATGGGAGAGCAAATATAGCATAAAATATATCAACTTCTAGTTATAAGTACGTTTTTTAACTCTATTGATACTAAAATCTTCATGCTGAGAACGACAAAAGTATGGCATTAAATACACATGATAACCAGCTTTAAAATCCTGCCACATTAACTACTACTCACCGAATTTCGATCATTTATCACTTCAACCAACTGTACTGTTACACAGAGAAAGTAGTTGCACTGAAAGTCTTGGTGTTTATGGGTGGTATGGGGCAAAACTGCCGGTCTTACAAATGACGCAACGTGATCACCTCCCGTGTGTACGAGTATAAAACACCCTCTACTGGTTTTTAGTAAACTCTGTTCTACCCATGTACCGTCTTTACAACTGTATCCGCTACAATTAATAGAGTGAAGTTGATGCACGATTCTATATTAGGGAAAGACACATGCTGCTAGTAATGAAGAATACCTAAAAAACTATAATAAGTATTTCGCATGACACAAGAAAAGTGAGAACCACGCTAATCAATATTTGTGTTGAAAGAAGCTAGTTTACTCAGAAAAACATAAGCTATCATACTATATCATGAAACTTCCATGGGCTGTGATGCTCGAAATAAGAGAACAAATAATCATCAATCATTCATCCTAAAAATCATGTAAATACCTTGATTTCGTATTTCTCAAAATCAGCAAAAAGCAAAGAGTCTATAAAATTTTGTTTTTAAAAAATAAGAAATCGTTAATCTTATTTAAGACCTTATCACTACTGCTATGTTAAGACCTATTTTTTGTGAAGTATAACACCGTGAAGCTAACTAGGAAATGTTGTGAAAAGTTAACAAAAACTAATTCGCAATGAATACATTTACTATTTTCACATAGTTTTCAGCAAGAGCCATACTGTTGATAAAAAAATAAAAGGACACTTTTAAGAAAGAGAAGCAAAATGACGGTTTTAGAACCGTCAAAGCCTTCAATGAAAAGACACATTAAATGCGGTTTAGACTGTAATGGTCAAAATTATTATATCATAATTAAAATAATGTCCTTTCGATTTATGAAACGTAGCTCCTGCCATATTTTTATTGTTTTTAAGAAAATATCATATTGTAAAGTCAAAACATAAGTATAAGTTACTTCGCTATTTAAACATATATTATCCATCCACAAATAAATATTCATGTTTCTGAAGTGCAGATTTCGATGGAGCGAGCTACACTTTCATACAGTCAAATAATCTCAAGATTCTTCTTCACGGAGATTAATACTCGGTTTTTATATGTACATTCTATTTTCCATTTGTTCACCTAATTACTGAACTGTTAATTAATTAATCAAGACACTACGCCAATTAAAATAATGATTATATATATTTTTATTTTGAAGCTGATAAGTGGTTTTCAAATTTGTAACTACCTTTTTTTGTTTTGTTTTCGAACATTCGCGCAAAGCTATACTAGGATTATCTACGCTAGCCTGTCCTAATATTAAACTGACAGACTACAAGAAATGCAGCTAACCAACGACAACTCTTGTCTAACTGGATAGTGGGATTTGACAGTCACTCTCATAACGCACCGACGGCCTCAAAGTGTGAAATGCTTTTTCGCGGCAACGGCACACGAACTACGAACCCTCAATTCAAAGTCTGAACACACTATAACCACCAAACAGCGCCTAACCGTATTTTAGCAAGACTATATATCACAAAAGCACATATACATACGGTATTCAAGTTACATTCAAAATTGTGTAGTTGTGCACAAAGCTACACACGGGATATCGAAACCCGATTTGTAGTGTTCCAAGCCCACAGGAGAGGGGCCAAACTGAAAAGTATCGAGTGTAAGCATCTCTAAGTAAAATTTACTGGAGGGGGCAAACTGAAAAGTATCGAGTGTAAGCATCTCTCAGTCAAATTTACTGGAGGGGGCAAACTGAAAAGTATCGAGTGCAAGCATCTCTCAGTCAAATTTACTGGAGGGGGAGCAAACTGAAAAGTATCGAGTGTAAGCATCTCTCAGCCAAATTTACTATTTTCATAAAATTCAAAATAAGTGTACTTAATAAAGAAGTGATAGAACAATTTATGAATGTTGTATAATAACAATCAGCGTTAAAATTTATTTGTCCATACCATAAAATAAGACTGACTGTGACTGCTTTTACCAGCTGACATTCCCCCGACAGACCGACGTGCTGGAATGACTGTCTTGCTGTCATCGTCCTCTGTTGGTCTGAAAAAATCCAATGTACACTGATTGAAATCAACTTAACCAGCGAAACACAATAAGTTTATAGTTCAAAAGAAAAAAAAATATCAAGTATTAAAACGACACAAACTTCTGCAAAAGTGAAGGAACAAAATCTGTCATTATTACATAACATTAAGGATAACAGTGCTCTATTTTGGGGGGGTGGGAGTTCTCAAAATGAGTACACCGCTACAGATCATTTTGCATATTTTATTTCTAAACATGATCGTCTTTGCATACTTTTAGTCTAAATTATTTGGGTTTGTAATGCACAAAATGCACTCGTAACAAAACACCCATCAAACAATTATTCCAAACATATCGATATTCTTCAAAATCAAACCTAAAATATTTAAGCATTTAATTCTGACTAACCTATAGGCACTATTTTACGATTTACTTGTGAGGCTAAAAAAATTGTAAAGCTATTTAACATTTTCAGACATGTAGCGAAATGAGACGTATAACACAGACTTCCATCAGCTACGTTTTTATTTTTAACGTTTAACAGAAAACTAGTGTGGCTTCAAGAACCACTTTTATGTGTTGGTTTGGATATTTGCATCTTCATATAGTTTAATTTGATAAGTAATTTGCAATTAATCAATTAGATATACCTAAAGATCGAGTCGAATAATATGTGTGTACAGAGTGATGCAAAAGAAACCCACCCCCATGATATTTGTAGAGATCAAGGTAACAACGTCCATAACGTGTTTTGTAACAGGTACAATGTTCTATTGAGGTTAATTGCACTTAATAAGAACGACGCTCCAGGCTGAACTTGCAGTTACTTCCTCTATCATTCACAATGCTCCAAGTGATGCCATTAAACCAACACTACTAGACACCACAAATTTCAATGTAACAATTTTTTGCGAAAGGCTGCGAGGTCAACCTTAAACACATCTTGACAATATCTCACACGCCCTTCTCTGTAAGTAGGGGCATAGGCTTCCAAAATCACTTTTAAGCAAACTAAAGGCACAAAAATCTCTTAGAGCTGCAACATGTTGATGTCAAAAGGGTTTGCTATGATTCCAGTTTCTTCGGCAATCTATTTATTTCGAGGTGTAGATGAAAGCTTGTAAACATTAGGCTTGTGTGACTTCACATCCTTGTCTGATATCATGTAGATGATACCAGGAGATATGCACAACTTCACCAGAATGTCTTTATGTGCAAGAAGGGTTCTCATTTGCAGATGGATGTGGTTTTGGAGCCTCTTGATCTATTATACTCTGCTCTACGAATCTCCCCTCTTTCATGCAAAACATTTTTGGTTTTGCATCGTTTAACAATCTCGCTATACGAATACCCTTCTTCCGCAAGTACTGTTACACAATGTTTTAATCTACTCTGTTGACACTGCATTGCCAGACAGCCAGGAAATCACGTGGAATAAAATACATAGGTGCTAAACATGTCGCCTATAGCACAACTGCTCGTATATGCGGCGACACGTCACTGTATTAGCTTACAGAAATTATTCAGGCGGAAACATGAATAGGAACACTAAGGCTATCGTCAAAAAAATATATTTAATCTTTGAATACTGCAAAACTTACGTATTTCACAAAAAATATTCAAAAAAGCATGATATATAATACATGGTCAATAAATTAAGCAAAGTAAACGGTAACTGTGATACACTAGCATTAAACAAATAAAATATACAGTACAAAATTAGAAAACTGTTAAAATTGTCACTCGTAAATTACAGTATTTCCAAACCATATGAAATATATGGCAACTAAACATAGCTTATGCTACTCAAAATTATTTGTTTTGTTTTCCATATGCGTAAAAATTTAACTAAATCCTAATATTCTAAAAAATGTACTAATATTATATTTCCAAGAAATATTCATAACACCTACAGATTTAATGCAGCATTCATTAATATTACTATACAAATTTTCCTTTCAACTTTAATATTGCTATTATACCATAACTATAACTTTAAGCATTTTTATGTTGGAAACTTATTGCATCTGAGCCCATCTTTGCAACAATTGTTAGGTGATCAACTAGCTTGATTTTAGTATGAAGTACAGTAATCTTCCTGTTTTATATATAAACAATACGCATAACTGGTTAATTTAACGCTTGATGGGATATATTTTATTAACTAGGATGATCTGAGAAGAACTTTATATGATTGCCAAATGAGACCATAATGTAAGTTACTAAAAGTACAGACAGTCTCAGAACTGAGTTTAAGAAAATTGAGAATTAAGTAAATAATATGCAATTTCAACACTACAACCCTTCCAACAACGTCATTTTTATTTCTAACCAATCATTTGTATATTATTTTAACTAGGAATAGTTTTAACTATTATAGTACCCCCACGGCAGAAAGAGTGAACATGTTCAGAATGATAGGCGAGCGTACTAACCACCAGGCAAAACTATCTTTGTTATGGGCTATCTGTGGTGTACTCATTACGGGTATCGAAACCCTATTTTTAGCATCACAAGTCCTCAGATTTACCGCTGAGCCACTTGGAAGGACACCAAGAAAAATGTACGAACTAATGATATGCCCCCACTAATGATATTATGTATGTTTAAGTACCAACAATTTAATGATGTGGTCCCTGTCCACAAGACTGGGGTTGAGTTCTTTGACTCATCACCTTCAAAACTTAATCAGCTCTAGAACTTGCATGTAGTAGCTGTTTCATAAGTTTGGTTAATATCCATCCATCTTGTATTAAAATATTATGTTCACGGAATTGGGGAAGATTTTCTATGTCCCAATGAATTTTGACCTATGACCTTCAAATGTCAGTCACATTTATAACTCTGCATGTAGTCCTATTGTATAAGTTTGACTAAAATCTATCCATCCAATTTTGAGATATCCTGTCCAAAAGATTGATATGGAAGAACAGGGCCAACCAATACGCTGGTCCTGCGATGCTTCCCAGTAGTTGCATAAAAAAGTCTCAAGAAAAAATTACACAGAAATAGCGACGTCTGAGTAGTCACTGATAATTTTATCAAAATGTTAACCATTACAGACTGTAATAGCATATGTTCTTTAATGTAGCATATTTTTTAGATGTTTAACATAACCTTATTTTCATAGTTGTTAATTATATTTCCACAAGTCCTCCCCTTGTTTAAATTGCTTAATTTTACAATAAATGACTATTTTCTAAAAGTTTTGCAGATCCTGTATTAAACTTTCACAAGTAATAAATTAACTTAGACAATCTCCCTTAAATGTATTTTTGCGTCTCCGTGTAAGTATACGTTTCATACTACTGAATCAAGTTCCTTAAGGGTTATTCTAATAAAATATGTTGGTTTATATCTCGAACAATAGTTCTTGATATAATCTTGTTAATATGTTTGTGGTTAAGTATCTAGTCTTTCTTTAAGGTTAAGGTCACTAAACGAAACACATATTGAATTCTTAAGTTTTTAAATTTACTTTGAAAATATTCATAAATTAATGTTTTATAATAGTTGTGGTTTTATACTATAATTAAAGTAAATATTTTTAGTTTAACCATTAATTAAAGAACTAGGAATTTCCCTTTAACTCTTTTTTTTTAATTTATGATTTTTGTGTTTGTTGTTAAGTGCAAAGCTACACAATGGACTATCTGTTTTCCTGCCCATCGCGGGAACTGAAGCCTTGTTTTTAGAGTTGTAAGCTTTCAGACTCACTGCTGAGCCACTAGGGGCGTTATGTAGGGCATGATTTTCTGACAAGAATTATTTATCAGCACATCACCGTCTCTCAAATTTCAAGCATAAGAATTTAAAAGTATTCACCCATTGCAACTGTACGTAACATTCTAACGATGAAAAAGTCTTTTTTTGAATATAAAAAAAATTAAGTTTAATTCTTAATATTTTAAAATGTGACTTCTTTTCCAAAATTTTCAATCAACTACATATAACAAATATTATTGTTAATAAAGCTAATTTTCACACACAAAAAAGTACAGTAGCTTACCAATTCTTATTTCTTTAAGACAGCAACTGAACAGGAAGCTAATACAAAACAATATATTTATATAATAGAAGCCGCCCCCAAGTGGCACAGCGGTATGTCTGCGGACTTACAACGCTAGAATCCGGGTTTCGATACCTGTGGTGGGCAGAGAACATATAGCCCATTGTGTTAATTACAAACATACATACATACAATAAAAGCCACTCTATGTACGGAACTCCCCCTTTGTCGGCAACGTTCGCCTCTCTATTGGTATCGTTCAAATTAGCTCAGTATTTCTCACAAACAGAAGTCTCGCGTTCAAATCCCAGTCGAGTGAGACTTTTTTTACAACTTTTTAAATTATTAACTCATCATGTTTAGAGAAAGATATTACAACATTAAGATAAAATACGATAACATTATACAGCGGTTACAGTGCTCGACAATTAAATGGAAATCTCGATTGCAAAATCCCAGTTGAGTTGAGATTTTATGTTATATTTGCCATATTTATTATCATATGTATAACAAGCTCTTTGACTATTCGATAAAATACGAAAACAATTTCAGAATAAATCAGGGATAATATACATAATAAATACGTGTGACTTTATGTGTCAAAAACAACTTAAATATCTTTTCAACTCAATAGATGGCGCTAAAATACCTTATTATTGCTGTTTCTCACCTTCGGTAAGATATTTTTAACAATTCAGTCATAATATGTATAAGCATTTTTAATGAAAAGTTCTACCTTCGTGAATTTGCCCTTCACCATAAAATTCATTGCCTTTTCCATCACCAGTTTTTCGTATGGTTAAATTTATAATGCTTTGAACATAACGTATAATCAGAATTTACCGTCACATAAATAAAAAACACTAAATCAGTGGAACATTGTGCACAGGTAGCACATGAACCCATATGACAAACATAACTCAAAACGATTTTTAGATCACTTGTTAATCATTAATCTTATTTTATGCTAATAATTATGGTTCTCTAGTACATCGAAACGAATCAAATTACTAAAATAATATAATTACTACAAATATATTTCTTTTCCAAATTGATTGTTTGTTTGTTTTTAATTAAGAACAAAGCTACACAATGGGTTATCTGTGCTCTGCCCAACACGGGTATCGAAACCCGGATTCTAGCGTTGTAAGTCCGCAGACATACTGCTGTGCCACGGGAGGGCTTTCCAAATTGAAGCGAAAAACTAAACTAAAGGTGTTTCATATATTTCGCAGTCATGACATGTACTTAAAAACTTTACATAACACTGGCTGTTTTAAAGTCATTTAACCAGCAGATTTTCCACGCGTGCAACAAAAAATTAAGGGAAAATAAGTTGTTTACTCTCTACCCTTTTTGTATTTTTGAACCCAGATTTTGCCTATCCTTGATATGTTTTATTACCTTTGTTTTCACTTTCCTTCATACATACTTGTATCCCTTATGCTATCACTCTCATGGTTCTATTTTCCAAGTCTTCGTTTAATAACATAGCTCTTAACATGTTTTAACTGTGGTACTAAGCCTGTTATGATTTCTTGCTAATATTTTTCAACGGGAGTTTCTCTCCAACGCTAGATTCCTATGTCTCACAAGTGTAAATATCACTATAACGAGGCTTTGGCATTCATATTTGTGTGTGTTTTTTGTAATATTACTAAGTTACTTTATCAGATATTCAGCCACTCACTAGTATATACTTTCTATCGTCTACTTCTGTTTCAAACATTCTTTCTTCTGGTGTATTTAGTTCCTAGTTCGATTGCATTTCGCTTTTAAATTATCTCATCTATTTTACCAGACGGATAATTCGTTTTTTGTTGTTTTTTTCATGTTGGTTGAATCTCTCCCTATTACCTTTAATCGATTCATACCGTGAACAAACTATATTATCTAATTTATCTATATAAATTTTTGTTTTCCTGAAAACATCTAATAACTTTTTTAACTCTTCATTTCTACTTGTTCTTTACTGTTCATTTCTCCATTTGTCTACTTCTTTATTTGTTTTAACGTACGATTCTATTGTAACTAATTGTGTCTTAGTTTCTCAGGTCGTTTTCATACAGCTTCCGCCATATTGGTCTTATTAAATGACAGCCTTCCTGTAGAGTAAGGCCCGGCATGGCCAGGTGGTTAGGGCACTCGACTCGCAGTCTGCGGGTCGCGGGTTCGAATCCCCGTCACACCAAACATGCTCGCCCTTTCAGCCGTGGGGGCGTTATAATGTGACGGTCAATCCCACTATTCGTTGGTAAAAGAGCAGCCCAAGAGTTGGCGGTGGGTGGTGATGAGTAGCTGCCTTCCCTCTAGTCTTACACTGCTAAATTAGGGACGGCTAGGGCAGATAGCCCTCGTGTAGCTTTGCGCGAAATTCAAAAACAAACAAACAATCCTGTAGAGTAACTGCCCTGTAACTCTGTTTGACTGCTACATTTAAATTTTGATCTTTATCTTACCAAAATTGTATTAATTGCATTTTCTCATGTTATGGTAGTTTTCGACAATATATTTCACCTATCAGTTTTAAGTTAAACATCAAATGAAAATTCATCATTCGTGCCTCACAAACCGACATCTTGTAACAGAAGCCCAATAACATAATACATTATAATTTAACCAAGCCGAACAAAATCGCAAAAATACGTAATTCTCACAAATTTATTTATTATGGAACAGATAGGGTCACACATGTACCTTTTCGCAACGATTGTCACTATCATATTTAAGATAATTATTCTTATAACTGTCTTAACGGAGCAGTGTCGTTCGTCTTGACGTCCACAACACGCGCAGAATCATGTTTTCCTAAAGTCAAAATTTAAACCTTAACTTCATAGTAATTGTACTTTACCACTAAAGTACAACAAAATTAAGTAGTTGTGCAACTGGCCAATTTTTTGAGCGGCAAAGCACATACCAAGTTCTGCCCTTGGTGAAAGCCCGACAGATCAGGTGAAAATCTACGAGTGAAAGTAAACTCTCAGTCTTTTTAAAGTTCTTGGAATACACTTTAAATGTCTTATCTTAAAAGTTTTGTACGTTATCCTGCTCTAGCAAGCTAAGAACTGAGTATAAACATTGGGGTACAGGCGTTCTTCAATATTCACTATACATATTAAGCCATACCAGTGCAGTAACTACCCAATACCAAGGAAACATATTGTCTGTCTGTGGACGCATCTCCTCCTAAATGAGTTGACCGATCCAGACCACATTTGGCATACTAACTTAGTAGTCTAAGAGGAAAACAAATTCATATTACACTATCTCATATATTGAAAAATAAAAATATTCTATAGAATCACCCTTATATCGTTACTGTAGTAGCTACTGTAAATAGTTGAGCTTGAACAAAATTCACACCACAACAAACTTCTACAACTCAATGATATTAAATTAAATGTTCAGCATTTTGGATTGTTCTCCATAATAACCAAAATATACAGTAATAAAATATCCAGCTACAATGTGGAGAATAGAGATATTGCTGATGTTTGAGTTCCTGCTCTTTTCTGGTTAATACCATTGAACTTTCGGTTTATACTAAGGTTAGCTAAGCCTAAATTAGAAAAGTATTCATAATTAAGATATTTTTAGGATATTTCTTACTTATTTATGTAGAATATAGTTTTCCGTAGAAGCAACATTCAATATTATTATTAAATAACAAATAATGAATGCATTACATTATCAGGATCTACTGTTCTCCTTCAAAATCTATTGATATTAATCTATCAAACCAACTAAGTGAACACAACAAAAATATGATTGTAATAGGATATCTTAATAGTAAACATATAGTATTTGGATGTAGTACAACACCTACAAATGGAAGAAAATTACCTAACTTCTTAGAAGAATAGTGACTGTGTGTTGTTAAATGATGCTACACCTAAACACATACATCTCTCACAATAAAAGTGATACCATTGATATTTGCATATGTTTACCGTAATTCAGTAATAAATGTTCAACTTGCAATGTAAGATATGATCTTGACAGTGATCATCTACTCATCTGGTGCGTCTTTAATCTCGAACCCCACCATAATAAACCTATGGATACACCGAAATTCAATTATAAAAAACAAATTGGAAATAATGTGTAAATATCCTCGATAAATTACTACCGGAACAGACAATAAATCGAGCCGAGAAACCGTTCAATCAGCCTAACCAGCTGCATAGGCAAAATTTTAGAAAAAAAATAAGCAATACTCTATCCACATTTCTAGAAGTAACCTCAAAACTACCTGAAGTACGAAATGGTTTTAGAAAATTTTGGCAAACTACAGATCATTTAGTTAGGTTAACTGAAATCATAGTAGATAGCTTTAACCGAAACAAATGTACTGTCGAGAAAATTTTCAACACTATGACATAATGGTTTACGATTCCTCATGAAACAAATGGAATTACCGATAGGTGTTATTCACTGTTTATCTAATTTTTTGGAAAAGAGAAAATGCAAAGTAAATGTGGAGGGGCACCTATTCAGAGTATTTTCCCCCTGAGGCAGGTGTTCCCCCCAAAAAAGTACTTCTTCCCATCCACTTCATCATGTATGTAAGCGACATGCCCTTAACAAATCCAAATTTTAGTCTTATTTCTTAATTTCCAGACACAGACTGTGGCAATATAGAAGAGCTCCACAGCACCCTCAAAAGCCGCCACAAACTTACACAACCAGTACTAAACGAAATAGCTGAATACTTTCAAAAACATAGACGCTTACACGCAACTCGTCTAAATATTTCAACATCAGCAAAATTGTTAGGATTAAATTACGATTCTAAATTAACATGGATAAATCATATCACCCATATTAGAAATACAGTATAGCAACTATTCTAGGAGACTGTTGAGTAAAATTACAGGAGCATCACCAAAAATATCATTAAAATTTATAATCTGTACATATGTCCACTAACTGAATATGCCCTCTCCAGCATGAATCGACACTTCACCATCACATATTAAGAAGCGAAACACACTATAAAATTCAGTAATCACCACAGCATTTGGATTCTCCACATCAACATATTTTTATGCACAAATGTGCAAACATACATCCAATGCACGACAGACTCCTAGATTGCTCGTTCAGATATTTTGACAAATATCTATACAAAAATGATTTACTAACCTATATAGATCGCTATATCACACATGATGATGATAGCCCTAAATATATCTCTCTCCACCCAATACGTACCATAAAAAGGCCATCTATGCTAGACCATAAAATAAACCTCAAATTAAGATATCAAAAGTGTATTTATGTCAAATAAGCGTCTAATAACTTAATATAGTGAAAAATTGACGATTTGTCAACGTAACTGTTTATGAAGTGTTGGACTTTTGTACAATCAAATTAAGAGAAGTGGCTTAAAGCACTAAATGCTATAAATTTTTCATTCATGGAAATGACCCTGAAGAGGGAAGTGCGATCAGTGTAATTACCTGTAAATAAAAATAAACATACCGTCAAGAGGGTTTGTTTGTTTGTAATTAAGCACAAAGCTACACAATGGGCTATCTGTGCTCTGCATACCACAGGTATCGAAACCCAGTTTTTAGCGTTGTAAATCCGCAGACATACCGCTGTGCCACTGGAGGGCCCGTCAAAAGGGAGAAAGAAGTCTGGATAGCATCTGACCCTCCTAGGTCGCGCAAAACCTATCAAATTCCCAACACAGACCTGCATTGTAACTGGATATTTTATTACTGTATATTTTGGTTATTATGGGAAACAAGACTTTTGGCTGAACATTTTTTCTACAATCTTTGACTCGTAGAATTTTGTTGTAGTGCGAGTTTTGTTCATATTCAACCATTTACAATAGCAACTACAGTAACGATATGGGAGTTGTCCTATAAAATATTTTATCCTTTAATATATGGGAAAGGTCTCCATGAATTTGGTTTGGTTTTAGACTACTAAGCATGCCAAGTTTGGTCTGGATCGGTCAACTCATTTGGGAAGAAATGCATCCACAGACAGACAATAAATTTTCCTTGATATTAGATAGTAACTGCGCTGATTTGGCTTAACATTAGAGGTGCATATGTCATCATAGTGTCTATACGATACGTATCTAGATACAGAAGTTTTACCAACGGCTTGTTACAAAGTCTGACAG
>NW_013668151.1:57754-69451 GCF_000517525.1 Limulus polyphemus
CAAATTCTCAGGCTTAATCAACTAAATGGCAGCTGTCAAGAGAAGTAAAATAAACAGTTAATATCTGTGTATCTATTATGTTATTGTTAATTTGTTATGTTACTTTGCATGTTACGTTTTTGATAAAAGAAATGAAGACAACATGTAGTACTCAATACTCATCTTCCTTTACTGAATCATTAATTTTTAGTAAAGATACTTTATTAGAAATTCTGATTTTTTCTCTACAAAAGACTTATAATGTTTACTGAAAACTTGCCAAATGTCGTGAAGATACACATATTGTATCGTATCACGGCTTCACGATACGACACTCGTATCGTTTCGCTGTATCGCCACACCTTTACTCAATATGTGCAGCGCATATGTGAAGAACGCCCGTATCCCAATTTTTGTACTCGCTTTGCTCGTCAGAGCTGGATTAAACGTGTCTATATAACGTACTTTAAACTTTGTTAAATAGCCAAAAATCATGATTTTAAAAAGCTAGAGATACAAAGATAGATATAATGTTGGAGAAGGTAGCTCGTCATTTAAACGAAAGGGTGACACGTTTTCTCCAATGTCATTTTGAACAAAAGTTATCCAAAATACTAGAAACATATTTCCAATCTTAGTTACCTTTTATTAAGTCATTAAACTTTTTCGAGAAATAGCGAGTATTACTAATGTTTGATTCCAAAGTAAAAAACTTCTTATAACTTTTCTAGTCGTGTCAACAAAGATATGTTTTCTTTATCAGTTTTATCATCTTCTAAAATTGTTGAAAACTTTCCTAGCTCAACTGTGTTATCCTAAATTTCCCAGAAAAATAGTTAATTAGAACTTACGCAGTAAACTAAACACAGACAAAAACTGTAACTAAAATATGAACAAAACTATCACTTTCGAAAGTTATAAAACAAAATGAGTTGAATTTCTAAAGCTGGCTATATGTCTGGATAATAATATTCAGAGCCATATCAAGTTGATAATTATTTTTTTAACACACTGCCTTCATATTATTACAAGATTACTAGAAATTGTTAATATAAAAAAGGGAATAGGGATCGTAAAAAAATACAGAAACAAGATAGCTATCTTAAAGTGAAAATGCAGTCGCAGAAAAGTAAACAAACAAACTTAACGTTTGAGACACTTGCAATTCTTTTGGGCAGAATTAGAGTAAATTAATCTATGAGACCATTGTTTCCCTTTTCATTAGCTAAATTTTTGTGCGCCAGCGATATCAAGCATGATGCGCGCATATACCCAATTCGATTTTATTACTCATCAAGATCTCTACCAGCTTATTCTCAAATAGAAATTCTTTTAAGAAGGATTAGAATAAATTAATGTATGAGACCTTGGGCATGGGGATTTGACCTCCTGAATCCAAAACCATAATTAGATCTCAAATTGGTCAAGAGATGACGGAGCTATGAGCTAAAAGTTTGTACTTGCAAAAACATGCATATAGGAATAGTAAATAAGGTAAGCAAGCATACAAGGCTGGAGATACTGTCGACGTTATTGACTCAAACTACAAATCCCTATTTTGATTCCATGATGTTGGACAGAATTACATTTCGAGAAGTCAAAATTGGGATTTGTAGCTTGAGTAAATAATGTATACAGTATATCCAGCCTTGTATGCTTACCTTGTTTACTATCCCTATTTACAGGTTTTTAAATTCCCAATTTTTTATTTATCTTGTGTCTCAAACCTTAAACTTGTTCCTTTACTTTTTGCGATTGCATTTTCACTTTAAGCTTTCTTGTTTCTGTATTTTTAACGAGCCCTATTCCCCTATTAAAATTAACAATTTTAATAATCTTCATTCTTTATATGTCCATCATGGACATAAAATTGTATAATAGTAACATTGTCCTATTTGAAACAGTTTAAATTTAATGAAATACGTAGTTGGTGTATGACGCTCTGTTTGAATACAATGACAACCTTTGGCTTGGCTTCATGCAAATTGAATGGCTATTGTTCCTGATATCATTGTCATAATGTTGTCATTGATAGTGGTACTGCATGTATGATCACTATGATGTATGGTGATCAACATACCACATGTTATGTATATGCTTGTAAAATATATATAGCTACTATATTTATACCTTGTAGCTATATGGGGAGTCTGTAAACACTGGATTAGAAGGACTACTGAACTATACTGGAATGGTGTATGGACTGTATTTTGTAACCTCATGAGTTTTATAAATGTATGTACATGCGGTGCATATTGGCTGGTATTTATATCTATATATATAAAAATACAGGCTTTATAAGTTTTAAAGCCGTATATACATAGATAGCCATATGCATTTTTCATGTTGTATAGATGCCCAATATATATATTCAATGCAAATATAACAAAATGTGTCATAATATAATACAAATAAGCATTTTTAATGTTTCTTATAGTTGTTATATTTCCCGTTCCTCTTCCTCCACTCCACTGGCCATAGTAAGGCCAGTAACAGTTCGGTACAGCTCGTCAGATTTCCTCTTACAGTGACATTCTTGCACACTTTACAAGGTCGCAATCAGGCAGTGTGGGCTATAATTTTACACTTACGATCAGCAATAGGATGCTCAAAACAGAGCTTTATGCTATCTTTTTTTATGCTAGCTTATAAAGAACTTGTAAAACAATAATAATGGTTCTGATGGTTTGTAGTTTACATTTGTACATAAATCATGATCAAGATACTTTAGCAGATGCAAGTCATTTTGTTTGATAAATATAAAATCAGTACCAAATACCTGATCGAGTTTCTAATTCTTGTCAAAATTATGTGAATTGTAACAATTACAATTCATTATACATACCAAGTTATGGTTATTAGTCTATCTGGCACAAAACTACAATTAAGTCTAAAGAGTAATTTTGAAACCAAACGAATGCATCTATTCAACAATAAGAATATAGTGGGGTTGGAGAAAGCAAGATGCAAACGCCTGTGAAAAATACTTTTATATAGTGTTATGTCACCACAGATCTTCAGGAAACCATGATCCCGTAGAGAAGTGCCAAGATGTTGAAAGTTGTCAATGGTCATGTTACTTTATCCTTCTATAATATTATCCATTATTATTATTCTATAATATTACCACAGATCTTCGGGAAACCATGATCCCGTAGAGAAGCGCCAAGATGTTGAAAGTTGTCAATGGTCATGTTACTTTATCCTTCTATAATATTACCACAGATATTAGGGAAACCATGATCCCGTAGAGAAGCGCCAAGATGTTGAAAGTTGTCAATGGTCATGTTACTTTATCCTTCTATAATATTATCCTCCAATTCCTTCAGGAATTACAGATTAGAAAAACGATATGGAAGTTTTTCTCAAATAACCCATAACTGTTCGAAGAAACTAAGATTTAACAGTCTTGCATACGACCAAGGTAGAAGACATAAATGTACCTCTTGTTTCAGTCTGCACTATCTTTGTGCAGTGTCAATAGTTATATTGTGATCTTGCCAAGATATCTACAACCATCAAAATAAAAGTTATGGGTAAACCTGATCTCCTTTGTAATGAAATTATTGAAGAAATGTCATACTAACAAAACATGTCTTCAATCCTGCACAATTGACAGTTGGAGTTCTACACTTCTTTTGGTTACCACCACTTGATAAGAAAGTATGAATATTGGTCATCTAGTTACACGTCCATAGTTTACGGTTACTCTATAACTGCTAAACGACTTGCATACATTCCTTTAAACATGGTATCCCACATGATTAAACTCACATTAGAGATTACAATGACATTAATTTCTGATATGCAGATATGTTGGTTGCTGTTGTGTCACTTTTCCTCTTCAAGTGCAACTCAATGTGCACACATTGTGGTTTTTCTGCCAATTTTGACCTATTTATTTGAGGTGTTTACCAACAAATGATTGTTAAAAAATTAAACTACACTTAACTCTTATAAAGTATATTTAAAAGATTAGAAAATATATGAAAACCTATGAATGATAGTACCGGGTGCAAAATAATTTCCCATATGGAATATTTCGTCTACTGTATGTCTACTGGAATACACTGTCTATAAACCAACGTGAGTGTGCCACAATGTTTTACAAGTCTGAAACATCTGTGACTATAAAGGTAACAGATGTGCTTTCACAAATGGGGCACTACTTTTGTTACAGTTTGTATACAAGATGCTAGTCTAACTTTACTGATCAAAAATGGACGATCTCTCAAACTGATAAGATTAAAGGAAACTGCAGTATAAAATGTAACAACACAGGCTCTAAACATTGAATTTTTTTATTTTTCTCTTACAATACTCACTTATAGAATCTGTATTTCAACTGGTAAAAATAGAAAAATAAAGCCTCCATAGCTGTTCTCAGCTAATCCATGGAGTAACTTGTAACCATAAAATACCAACTCTTAAGGGCAGTAAATCTTGATTAATATATGCAATAAACTGAACTACAGGGGCTGCCATATTTTATGAAAGTTGTAGTTGTTAATATGTCATGTCATTACTGTGGCATGTCAAAGTTGTGGCAATATGAAGAATATTACATCACAGTATCAAGCAACAAAATCTTTATTTAAAGCTGAAATAGAGTAGTGATATGAGAGTCAACAATCGAATATTATATGACTTGCACCATGTCACATATTCTTTGTAATATGGGAAAGAAAAAAATCGGAAACTAGTAATATTTTAGTCACACAAAGCTAAATTTTTACCATGCCAGCTGTGAATCAGCAGTGTGTACAAGGAACATACACTGAGGTATATGAGATAATCAGCAAGTTCATTCTTTTTCCAAGAAATATAATGTTTTTCTTTAGTGGGAAAATAAGATTGAGTGTTAATATGAGTTCCTCAGTTTGTGATCAAAATTTGTTGATAATAGTCACATAAACTCAAAAACGTGTATTTACATTGATTCTTAAGTTGTCGAGTTTTCAATAGAAAAGTGTAATATTTGTTGTCTTTATATCAACTCTATTTTCTCTTCGTTTTCCGCACAATCTTGCTAGAAGGCAGTTCATTTTTGACTAAAGCGATCCTACGAAATGATATACTTACCAACTGCCTTACACTTATTCTAACTCTTCTGTGCATGTAAATTGTTGTTGTTGCACAAATACTTTTACAAACTAAAGGCGTTTCAATTTCTTTGTAATTTAGACAAAAGTTCTAGTGTTAATGCCATTTGGTACTGTTCTTTTTTACCAAGAAACTTGCATTGAGCTGCATATCCTTTGTAACCTGTGTAAATGACTGAAGCTAAGAATATTTTACTCACACAAAGACAAACAACTTTTGGCTATATCTATCATATCTAACGTTACTCCAATTAGGTCATACAAGAAGTTGAAATGGTAGCATGCATTTTTCTGTATAATAAATTTTGGAAGTTGAGAAATATTTGTACTCTCTCAAATGGGTAGTTTAAGCCTAGATGGCATTATTGGTATGTAAATGATTATGTGGGTATATATGTCCCAACCATGCATTTACCATTACACTTGATGATGGTGTCATACGACACCTAAACATATGTAGTCTTTTTTAGGGCAAGTCCCTGTTTTTAATAAATATTTATTGTGTAACGATTTTAACGTTGTATTCATTTTAATTGTAAATAAGTTTCATCTCCTTTACTACTCTGTTTAATAAGAACAGATAAAGGATGGCAAAATACATAAACCCCAGTCACACTCACTGAATATATTCTAAGAACAAAATAACATGACAAAACATAGACACCAATTAAAACAAGCAGTAGAATATACATTCACAAAAGAATAAACTTAAATTCAAATATGTACATGTTTCTTCTGTGAAATCCTACAGTGATGTGTAAAAATAACAGCCTAGGTGACACTTGATATGAAACTAGGCAAATAGAGAAATCATCATAGTGTATCTATCAACAAGTACTTGTGAAATAAAGTAGAAGACAGGACAGGTCACTTTCCTTGAATTCAAAGGACCTGCAGTGCTAAAAAAATGGTTAGCAATCGATTATGGTATAAAGACACTGTACGGTTTATGTTTCTAATAGACAGTTGCACCAACAAAGAAATTGCATATATTATTTTCTAATAACACATTATTCGTTATTTTGCAAGTTTCTAGTTAAAAATATCTAATTATTATAAATATGAGAGGTATAATCTTACTGTTTGTTTTATGTAATCGAGTATGTTTTTAAGATAAGTGGTACCTTAAAACAAACAATTATAGCTGACATAGTACAACAAAGAATGTATGCTTCTATAGACACACCTTCAGTGAGTTGTACTTGCAAATTATACATATAATTAAATTTGTTTTGCAATCTCTTCCTCCTTAGAGAAAGTTAATCTAAATCCAATAATTAGTTTTAGCCCAAGGAAAAAGTACATACACATATTGTAGTGCTATATGTGAATTTCATGTAGCACTACACATATTGTAGTGCTACATGAAATTCACATTTAATACTCTTTCACTGAAGGTGCTACATGAAATTCACATTTAATACTCTTTCACTGAAGCTGCTACATGAAATTCACATTTAATACTCTTTCACTGAACCAGCCATTTCAGGACAAAATATTAAACATAGTTTTTACTTAATTACATAATTTATACTAATGTTGGTAATGCATATAAAACATGCTAAAACAGTGTATTTATTTCATTATTTTCAGTTTCAACTTAATGTTTTTCATTATTATCGATTTGGTGCATAATGATGACATTTTAAACTTGCAGCATTTTAAAAGTTATTCTCCTGAGTTGTATGTGTGTGTGTTTTCTTATAGCAAAGCCACATCAGCTATCTGCTGTGTTCACGGAGGGGAATCGAACCCTTGATTTTAACATTGTAAACCTGAAGACTTACCGCTGTCCCACTGTAGAATCCTGTGTTACATACGTGAAAAGAATTACTTTCTCTAAAATGTATTGTTTGATTTTCAATGTTGAAATATTTATATTTAAATCATTTACAAAAAATTAGAAAAATTATGCTTGTGGAACATTATCCTACAGGTAGTTGTAATAGTAAAATGCACTTTATCAGGTTATAATTAAATTTGAAAGTTGATATATATATTTCTACTTTCACTGATAACTTTCATCCCCTGAAGTAATCTAAACAAATGCTTTACCAACTTTGAGAACTCCTACTAAATATCTAATCAAATGCTTTTATCTATAATATTTTTTAAGTATGGTAACAGACTGAATAGATATCTATATGCAAGAGTACTGCCCTTCTAAAACGCGTGATTCTATGAATTGATTTCCTGTTTGTCACACTTTCATCCGCTCAACTAGTTCGTTTAAACGAACGTTTTCTCCAATGTGTTACATGTTTAATATATACATACATACATACAGCTACATTTACCAATAAATTATTATTTTTTAATAACAAAGTATTCGTTATCCTGTAAACTTCTTGATAAAGATGCCTAATTATTATAGATATTAATTGTACAATCTTACAGTTTTTCATCCCTATATAACCGAGTATGTTTCTAAGATAAAGATAGTGGTAACACCAATAAGACTTGTCATAAGTGACTAATAAAGATATAAAGTACAATATGAACAACTTAATGATATCTTTATTACAATAACACACCACTCACCTAAGGTCTACCAATGGAACACTACTACGTACAGAACGTCTGGGTTCAGATCTGGGAGTGGAAGATGAAGTGGGTGTAGCGTTACTCCCAGTAGAATTTACCACCAACATTTTTTCAACTGCAAGAAATCAAAATATTTCTGAAACATAACAAAAATGTTATAGGTAGTAAACAACTGATGGTTCATATTTTAAAGTATATGCTTATTTTTATAATCAACTCGCGAAATAAACGACTTTAAAATCAAATATGAAAATGATTCAACATTTTTTCAGAGTTATCCACTTTTTTTTTTTCTCTTACAGATGTTGTTTTTCACACTAGTCAACAACACAAATATATATACATGTTACGGTTCTCGTACAAGAACGAAAAAAATGCATTTAGTAAGAATTTACAAATGGCAGACATAATAATATCACCGTAACACTCGTTGGATATATTCCAAAAGAAAAGTTATACAATAAAAAGTGTAACACTGAACCTAAGTAACACTCCATAAATACTTATAAAAAATACATAGAAGAAATGGATAATTAATCTTCCTTGACTTCAGAAGAAATGGATAAAAATCGATTATGGAGACGTAGTACAGTTTGCTTTTCTCTATCGTTCACGTTATTCAGCAAAGACACCAAGAATTCTCGCTCAAATAAAACATTGAGGCAGATTTGAAGGAAATGCGTACGTGCATTTTTCTTGTTTTTTCTAATATGAGTGTTTTTTGTTGTTGTTTTTCTATATTAATTACATCAACACTCACCTGAATCTTATATTTTTCCCCATATAACCGACACAAAGAGCTACCTAAAGGTAATTTCTGGGTATATTTATATGCACTTCAAACAAGTCGACAGTGCATCGCCAAAAAAGAAGGAAAAGACAGTAGAGGCTACAATTTACGTAAGCACTACCATTTCCGGGAAAACTAACAAGCCCAAACAACACTCATCAGATAAATGTAACACACGTGATTTAGTGGTTTTCTGATCCATTTTAGTTTTATATTTTCTAGTTTACAATAAAAATAATTTACTATAAAAGAAGTATGATGCATATAACATCTTTTATAAGTACCTCCGATCTTGTGTATTAATTTATTCTAAGAATCCGAGGAGAATATGTCTAATATGTACACCAAGCTACATTTATTAAAGCTATGTCGACGTGGCTTTTCGCTTAATACTAAGGCTCATCAGGCCGGTTGGATTACTTGTAATTATTATTAATTTTGTTTATGTCATTTACATTTCAGGTTTATAGAGAATTAGGTATAAAACAACACATTATTTGTTATCATATATACTTACGAAATAAAAACAGAATACCGTTAGTTTTAAGTAAATGATGTTTTCACGGTGGACTAAAATAATATATAATTATTAAATACACATATTCTATCATCCTCATAATTTAAAACTATTTACATACCGAAATCAGCTTACAAGTAAGTGTCAAATAATTAGTTTCAACTCTCTAAATAGCATAATGATGAGAAAGGATTCGCTGGTGCTTAACACAGTGAAAAATGTTCAGATTCACAAACCAAAAAGTACTGCCAAAAAAGTTACTCTGAGTTATTAATTACACATAACCACACTATACTAAAATTGCATATTAATGCAAACCGATTAATCGAGGAAACTGTAATGAAGTAGCTTCGTATAAAGAATAAGTTTGAAAATTCAAAAATTGAAGAATATGCTAAACTACTGAAAGTAACGTAAATGACTATATATAATAGCATTTATATTTGATCTTTTTCTTCTTACAAACTAGATATAATGACTAAAATATATTTGTAAAATTATTTTCTGTTAAATCTTAATACGTTCATTCTTCTATGATATATTCGTTTGCATAGACAGCTAATATTATTTTTTGTTTGTTTGTTTCGGATATTCATGCGAAGCTAAACAAAAACTATCAACGCTAGTAACGGTCTCTAATTTTCAACTGACAGTCTCAAGAAAAAGCAGCAAGTCAGCTAATCAACAGCACATGCCGCCAACGCTTAAGCTACTTTAATCAAATAGTGTATTTTGACCAACACCTTTTAACGCACTTATGGTTCCAACGTGTAGAGCGCAATTTTATTTTCGTCAACGGGACGCGAGCAGTGAACCCTCGGCTGCACAGTTCAGTGAGCTAACCATCAGCATTAGATTGGTAATTTATCATTATTATCATTCCGTTCTATTCGTTGTATACACACAACCTAGTAATGAAAATAAATTATAATTAAGCTATAATAGCCAAGTTAAGTCATATATATTGGATTTCATATGCAATTATAATTTTTTGATAAAATATTCATAGAAATTTCCGTTAGTATGTATATGCAACATCCGATCAACGATAGTTTTTTTTTCCTATTGTCTTTTATCCAGGTTATTAATTCTGCTATCTAAGTATGAAGATTATAGAAGTCTTTGTATGTTTGCTTTGTTGAATTTCACTCAAAGCTACTCGAGAACTATCTGAGCTAGCCGTCCTTACTTTGTAATTGATAAGCTAGAAGGAATGGAACTAACCAACACTATCCACCGCCAACTCGTCGGCTACTTTTTTCAACGAAAAATGGGACCGACCGTCACATTATATCACCCCCGCAGCTGATAGGCCGAGCATGTTAGGGGATAGGTTTCGATCCCGCGACCCGCAGATTGTGAGTCAAGCACCCTAACCACTAGGCTACTGAACCAAAGATTACTCATCTCCAAGCATTTCAGACATGTTCTAATTTCACAAACACAAACAAAAATATTTTATCAAATGGATTTAGATAAATATAGCTATTCAAACGTTCAAAATTTTGAATTTCAGATTTGCTCATATAAACTGTCCATTCCTAATACAAATATTTCAAATACATGCTACAATGTTACAAGTCACAATTACAATGGAATTTGTTCAACATTACAAGATTTCGTGGACAGAGCTCATAAACTCATGCTCATTTTTACAAACAAGGTTTCTCCTATGTTATTTTGAACAGCAGATTTATTCAGTATTGCGGATAATTGAATAATTTTCTTTTTACCGATCATAGGATTAACAATTTTACAGAATAGCACGGCCTGTAGTTAACCCAAACTGTATAAACAGGCCGAAAGCTGTTTTATCACAAACGTTAGGTCAATTAATTCCTTACACAGTGAACAATCGCAATAGTTATTGTTACTTAAATTGTCATACTTACCAGTGTTGTTAGTCTTTGTTTTAGCCTAATTATTGCCATTATCTTTCTCATATTTTATTATCGCCATTTTGGCTATTTTTAAAGGTTTAATAACTTGTCTTGGTTATAGGTGGGTATTAGTGGTATTTGCTAATCGATTAATTGACAGGCTTATTAACCAATTAGTATACCATGTACCCTACAACCCGTAGAAGCAAAAGACGAAGAAACGTGTATTTGCTACCGTCTTAATTTTTTCAACTAGAAGTTGTACATTATTCTAACATGGTATTGTTTTCCTATTTTATTTTACACTAATCTGTTTATTTTTTTAAGTCAGTTTCGAATTACCCTTGCGTTCATACGATATACCTCCTCTGAGGGTCACCATTTGCGCATTTGAAATTTTTTCTCAAAAACAAAATCATTTTCCTACTTGGCGGATAAATCGCTAATTCCGACTAAATACCAAAACACCATTGTTTATTTTAAATTAAAATATGCAGTGATCCCACACTAATCTTTTACAAATCAAATAAACTGATAATTTAATAATAAAAACATGTTTCACCTCCACGAAAAGGGGTTATAATGTTTCAATTTAAAACGTGTCACAATTACAATTACTAATAATTAAATAATAAAAACATGTTTCACTCTCACGAAAAGGGGTAATAATGTTCCTATTTAAAACGTGTCACGATTACAATTACTAATAATCAAATAATAAAAACATGTTTCAGTCTCACGAAAAGGGGTAATAATGTTTCTATTTAAAACGTGTCACGATTACAATTACTAATAATTAAATAATAAAAACATGTTTCACTCTCACGAAAAGGGTAATAATGTTCTATTTAAAACGTGTCACGATTACAATTACTAATAATCAAA
>NW_013668151.1:69649-89758 GCF_000517525.1 Limulus polyphemus
CAATGTTTCTACTACTACACGAAAAGGGTAATAATGTTCCTATTTAAAACGTGTCACGATTACAATTACTAATAATCAAATAATAAAAACAATGTTTCAGTCTCACGAAAAGGGGTAATAATGTTTCTATTTAAAACGTGTCACGATTACAATTACTAATAATTAAATAATAAAAACATGTTTCACTCTCACGAAAAGGGGTAATAATGTTTCTATTTAAAACATGTCACGATTACAATTACTAATAGTTAAATAGCCAATTAGACGATTTATTTATGTACGTTGTTTGAATAGGATAAACACAAATACGATATTCAATAAAGATTACAGTCTTCACAATATTTTGCAATCGCTTACCGTACTCACTAAACAATAAACCTATCAGAGACATTTCTAACCCTTTTTTTCGGATATTTCATTGATTCTGTGAATTAATTACAAGATCATTCAATGTTATCTCTGGTTTGGTATTGTTTTAAAGTAAAGATACCTCTCTCCATTAAGTAAAATCAGTATTATGATGATAATAATTTCTGAAAGATTGATAATATGATGATAACATATGGAACCAAAGCTGTGTTTACTGTTTTCTTGCTTCCAACACACATACAACTCATCATGAATAGATATCTAGTCAATGATTACATTAGAATTTCTTGATAATTCTTGCTTGAATGTATTCACTTGGTAACAAAACATACATTCTTGTGCAACATTTTACGTGCTTTTTTATTCCCTCTCTTTAATTATTTTGCTTTCACAGACAAAAATCCAATTTTATTTACAAAGTCAGAAGACTTCACCATATGTTAATATGATGAATCTTATTTACGACCAATGATACTTAGGACTATAGAGCAGTTTCCCAAAACTCAATACATGATACTTGACGAACAATACTAATGTTTTAAAAATTATAAAACAGAGAAATATTTAAAGCTTTCGTTGTTGTTTTTTGTACTTATAACTACATACTACTAGTTTGTTTGTTTCTTTTGAATTTCGCGCAAAGCTACACGAGGGATATCTACGCTAGCCGTCCCTAAGACTAGAGAAAAAGGAGCTAGTCATCACCACCCACCGCCAATTCTTGGGTGACATTATAACGAGCCCACGGGTGAAAGGGCGAGCATGTTTGGTGGGACGGGGATTCGAACCCGCAGATTGCGAGTTGAACTCCCAAACCACCTGGGAGATAGTATTAGGATTGCGGTCGATCGAACCAGCGAAAGTATCCAAATGACGAATCGTTCCATTCTAAATATTATAAGCAAAATCGCTACATTCATTACTGGGTTAATCTTTAGTTCTGGTCTGCGTGGAGGGAGTGTGCTTTGATCAGAAGTTAATGATAATAAATAAGTTGGAGCGTTACTGTAATGCACACTTTTAATATACTCTTTTCAGACTTCACGTGCATAAAAATACAGAGTGGGACTTTTGAAAGACAGTTCTTATTGAGGAGACATAACAAAACTTAACAAAGCTTTTGCATAAAACGGGTTATCAAAGACAGACAACTGGAATATTATATAAAACGCATCTCCTGAAGTTAGCATTTAAACATAGATAATACTTACACTTTTGTATGAAAAACTATACTACTACCTAGAAAGTCAATTAATATTCACTACCACATAAAGAAAACTGGTACTAACCATACCCACACTAATTACGTTATACTAGTGTTAATAATCAACCTAGTACTTTGTTAAAATAGGAGCTTAATTATGCAAAAGATATTAAAGAACACACACTGCTCATGGAGAAGGTTGAGCGCTATACACGTTTGATACTGGAGAGGACAATGTGAACCTAACTTCTACATGTTATGTGCAAAGAAATGTGACTGATATTGGAGTTGAAATATTAACTTTAGGAAACACGTTTTACTTTTCTGTTCCAATGACTTGTTTCGAATAACTTTCCTACTATTATTCAATATTCCTATATTGTTTCATGATATTTTAATTTTATTGCTATTGTATTTCATTAGGGGCAAGCTATAACAGTTAGCAGAGAATAGATGGTATTTTTAATGCCGAAGGTTGTGGCTTTCAACACCCACACAGCTCCTGTAATTCAATTTTAATTTCGATGTGAGACGTTTTTTAAGTTAGATTTTAATTTGATGCTAAGTGTAGATCTAGTGTTGTTCCTCACACACACTGAGATGGATTCTACTGTTCGTATTGTATAGTGACACTACTTTCTTTTTATATTTATTTTTATAACCGATGGAAATAAATGTGAATAAATTTATAAAACTTCAGAATCATTATAATGTTTACGCAGTATATAATAATACAATATACATATTATCTTTATCAATTATTCATTTTATCATCGTACCTATCTGATTAAGGTTAGCAGTATCACTCTGTTGTCAATTTAAAGCAAATCACAGAATTCAAATTGGCCAAGTTGTTCATGAAATACAACTGTACGTCTCTAGTCTCATCTGAATGGCGGCCGTAGAAGTATGATGTGGACAGAATTATGTACTGGTGGACGTAACGACCTCTACATCCTGCGGAATGGCATCATTAATTCCGAACAATATAGGAACCACATTCTTACCCTTTGCGCTGTCACACATACGCTTGTACAATTGGCCTAATGAATGGTATTGCCTGTCAGCGATGAGCTGAACTGGGCGACACATCCCTTGGAGAAGGGATGATAGACTGAACAGAATGCTAACAGGCATTAATTCTTTGGGACCTGCGCATCCCGTCAAGTAACTTAGACTAGTGCTGAGGGATTAATTGAAATTTCGATTCTATTAGTATGTAAAAAACGAGTGCCGTTTGTGTGTTCACTCTCAGAGAAGCGCCCAGAACCTCTGCTCTCGTCCCACATGTACACCCAGAACCATTGCTCTCGTCCCACATGTACACTTAGAACCACTGCTCTCGTCCGGCATGTACAGGGCTTAAACAAAAACAGAGAGAGAAATAAAGCATTCTCTTTCTTTTCAGTGTTAAGTGTGCACTATAACCAAGAATATTAAATAATAACATTGTTTCTGTGAACTATCCTAAGGTATTATATGTTCAGTTGTCTTTATTCCACGCAACATCAGCAGGTTTGGTTAGTTTATTTCAATGTATAAGAAAACAAATGTGAGTACTTGCATTTCAGGTACTCTGAGATTTGTAGTTCTGAGGAAGCCTTGTAGCCATGTAAGCAAGGAGACATGCTTTCCAGATTAAAACACAGCTCCCAGAATGCATATCAAATGGTTTAATAAAAGTTGTTATCCGTTAGAAAAAATGTGACGATACTTTCACAAGCGCAGCAGAGCATCAGCTTTAGTAACAAAATAAAGAAAAAAGAGAACTTGTCAATCAGTAATACAAGATGAGTGAGTATTGAAATACAAACTATACACACAGCGTTTCATATTTGTAATGCTTATCCGAAGCCAAAATAACTTATTAATAAAACAAATATCGGTTTCAGATTGCCATTCTTTCTTGTATGACGTCTCACATTATTCATTGAGTTAACTTACACCACATTGTTTATTATTAGTCGTGGTATGGCGGTTCATAGAATGGCTCCGAGGTTTTTCAAGTGCAAGCTTTTATCTCATAGCTCCGTCATCTCTTGACCGATTCGAGACCTAATTACAATTTTGAATTCAGGATGATGTGTTTGACCACGCCCAAGGTCTCCTAAATTAATTTACTCTAATCATGCCTAAAAGAATTTCAATTTCAGGGTAGACAGGTAGAGATCTTGATGAGTAACAAGTCGAATCGGGTATACGCGCACCCCACGCTTGATATTGCTGGCGCACAAAAATATAGCCAATAAAAAGGGGAAAGAAAGGACTCTTACATTAAGTTACTCTAATCCTGAATAACAGAATTTCAAGTGCGGGGCCTTTAGATGATTCTCTCTTGTTATTTTTATCAATTTTTGTCTTTTTTTCTTTCAAAAATTATATAATTAGATAATCGTATTCAAAATTATTTATATATCGAATCGAACTGCAAAAGTGATAATCAATCAGTACAACTTCAACTATTAAAAATGCCTTGGAAAGAGCTCTTGTGTGTTAATTGTAAGTTTTCCTGTGCGTATTTTCCTATTACTTCAGAACACTAAAACATTTGACATTAACTATCAGTTTGCCTTCCTTTATCCAGTAAAATAATATATATATCATAATCTATCAAACAGTACCATAAGAACATTCTTTTAATGTTTAAAAATAGCAACTACATAATGATATATATTTTATGAACATAAATTTAACAATTAGGAAAACTCCATGACATCACTTACCACGTACATTAAATTACATTTGTGTGAACGAGTCCCCTATTCGTGTATTCACTCAAAATCAAAAGCCACTTTTTATTTGTAAATCTCGTCACTTTGACAATAATACGTACCAGACTCTCTTAAAGTATGGCGCAAGACTAATCAACATCATCATCTAGCTTGTTACTTGTTTCAAGGATCTGATGTAAAATAAAATACTTTCCAACACACTTTACACCAAAGTAAAACACATGATGTTATCTAACAACCGTTGGCCCAAACATTCCTTGTTTCGTTTACTAGGAAAGGCTTAATTAATCGCATTACACCGTATCTTATTTCTACAATAAGATGATAAAAAGTCCGCTTGACACAACCGACTTTTAAGTTCCTAGTTTTAGTTCATCATAACTACTTTCTTCAGCTTTTACTTCTTGAACCATTATTTGTCTTGACAAGTTTTTGCTCTTCAATTGTGATACATCACCTTTTTGTTTTTAAAGCTAAACTATTAACCAATACGCGGGTATTTATTGAGCTTTGATACTATTCATTTTAAGTCCTGCTATTATCTTGCTCTAGTGTTAAATACTTTCTTGTTTATGATGAATAAACAACACTATTAACTTACTCGCGGGTATATACTAAACTTTTAAAGTCTTTCCGACACCATAAAACTGTCTCTTCCTTTCCTCTGCCTATATACAGTATACCACCCATCTAGTTTTGGATATTTACTACAGATACCGTCACTGCTCCTAACAGAACCCAAACTTTAAATAAGTAATATTACAAATGCCTTTTTTTTACTAAATTCATCTTCTGAAAATTGTTCTGCAATATAAACCGCAGTGGAAAACAATATATTGTTTATCTTCCCGTGAAACCTATTTACCCTTAAAATTAAAAATCATAGTCTTGGAAGTATCAAAATTAACAAAGTTGTTTCAAACCTGTTATTTTAAAGTACGACTAACAAATATTTCGAAATCTGCATTTCTAACTGTTATATCTTTATTTTTTCGTGATAAAATTATTAAGGCGCAAACAGATTATGAGCATGAATTCTGGGAAATGTGGAACATATTATAACGCCTATACAAGCTACATCACCCAAGTTATTTATATGTGTTTACACTCGAAAGGTAATTTGAGTTGTTCCCCTCATTATTTTTACATGAACTAAAAGTATGTTTGTCTCAATAATTTGCTTGTTACTGATATAGGCACGAAATATAAATATATTTTGCATGTTGTATTAATTAAATTTCAGTTTCACGTCGTAATTGTTTCGCTGCATACCCACGGACACTGAACTATATGCCAATATATTTTTATATATATAAATAAATATCTTCCATATCTAATACTTTCATTTCGAACTGTTTCGCATCATACGTAACCTAATGCTTTTGACCCACAAAACTTCATTTTCTTTCTTATGATATGTAATCATTTTATGTTTGATGTTTGTTTGAAGTTATGCACAAAGCTACACAATAGGCTATCTGTGCTCTGCCCACCACGGGTATCGAACCCCCGTTTCTAGCGTTGTAAGTCCGCAGAAATACCGCTGTGCCACTGGAGGGCATCATTTTATGACTTATGGGACAATAATATGAAGGGGAGAGGCAACATTCCACATTATCTTACGTACTACCTTTGGATTTCCTAATTACAAGTATATACATATTTATTTACTCAACCTTACATATTGAAATTTTCTTCAACAAGCCCAAAAGATGGGCTTCCAGTGTTGCTACTAATTTATAATTTAATCAATCATAATTCGCTCCAGCTACTGTTTCATATATTCTAATACTTGTTTTTATATTACAAAAAGGGTTCGTAAACGTCCTGATAAAATCAGGAATTCCTGGTAACTGTAAAAATAAATAAATAAATTCAGCCCTGGAAATCGTGGAAAAAAATGTTAACGGCACTGAAAAATCCTAGGATTTATGTGTAAAAAAATATAAAATAACTATAAATTACTAAACTGCATTTAAATCAATGTTTTGCTTTTGAGGTGACGTCATTTCTGATATTGGATTAGTAATACAATTTATATGATTTGTTTATCTTCGGATTGATGCCCTTAGATTCAGTCGCTAATAGCAGTCTCGACATGATTTTGGTTGTTTTACAAGTATAACCGAGAATCCGTGATGCATATTGCTTGTGTTTTTAAGCATTAACATTACATATTTCTATCAAAAATTTTGAAATTCGTATTGGCGATTTTTGCATTTATCTAAAACGAAAGATGCATGTTTTAATTTCGAATGCTAAATTTTTAAACTCGATAGAGCATAACTGGCTCGCAGGGCAAGGTTTTGTCTCTACACGATAAACTATCTCTCATTTCAGATATGGGCGAGTCTACTTTTATAAGCCATCTGAATGGTGGGAACACCACGATTTCTCTAAAAAGAATAAATTATGCAAATATTCCTGATAGCACTGGTTTAAAGTTGAATGCTAAAGTCAGACAAGCGTCAAGTGATGGTTCGTCTGTCTGATCCACAGTAACTCAGTTTGTGTATATCCATAGCAGTATAAGACATTGAAAGCAAGGTTTAATGGTTTTTCAAAAGAGTAAAGGTCATTACTCTTACACGTCTAGTGAAGGAATAAACCAGTTATTTGAAGCAGTTTCCAGACAGCCACGTAGTTAAAAAAACAAAAAATACTTCAATTTAGAAAGAGGAAAAAGCTTACTCAGAATTCTTTGCGTTAGTACGACACTCCAAACATCTTTTTACTTCAGAGAGTCAAAAACAATAATATGTGCCCAAGTTTGATGGTAGTGAACTCATCCACAAATAGAAAACAGATGGTGTGCAAAGAAAGATGACAGTGTTTGTTAAACTACATAAAATATTTTTACACGCTTATTATCTACACAAGACTGAAGATGAACATGTGTGATGAGGAACTTCAACAATTTAAAAAACGCACTAACATTTCTGAATCATATGTAGTCTGACTTTTGACCTTTAAAACCAAATATGGTTTAATTTGTTATGTATTTGTATCTTGTATTTATGGTAAAGCTACTACCCCTTATTTTTAACTATAGACCACAAAAAAGGTAGCCAGTTCATAGCACCATACCACCCACCACTAGGCTAAGGGACTGACTGCCATTCTTATAACTCAGAGGAATTTTGTGTGGTATCACCTAAGTTCAATCCCAGTGTGCCAGCTCCAAAATTCACAGCTCTATCACTGAACCAACCCATTTCATTAATGGCTGTCTTGAAAGTACAATCACTGTATTGAATCTTTGTTCATATACATAATTTTGATTTTAGGTCAGCTCAGTGTCTGTTAAGGTATACAACATGCAGCATTTGATATACATCACTCTTGAATAAATTTTTGTATCTTTTTTATTACTAAACCTTTCTGTTATTCTCACCAATAAATAAATAACATAAAACTTGAGGAAGCAAATTAACAACACTACTACTACTGAAATTTAGCTTTGCATTAAAACACATGCTTTGGTATATTTTTAGGCTTCCTGATGCATTCATAGTTCAAACTTCAAAGTTTCCACATATTGTAACTACATCCTTCCTGAATGCTATACACAATGTGTGCATGCACTAATGTCCCAGTTTAATATATAGATATATTAGCTTGCAAGACTCTTAATATTACTGTTTAGTATATTTAGATGACAGCTGTGCCCCCAGTTGGTTGATAAGAATCTGGAAACTTGTGACAAAGGAAAACAGCTACATATAAGCTAAGATATTTTGGGGCTAGTCTAATGCTTACATCAAGTCACAACAACAGTAATTAGTGAACTGATCTTCTGTCAATTTGCAGTAATTCTTGTCTGTGGGAAGAGTTATTCAAAAATGATCACCTAAGCTTCAAAACTAAGCCCTGGCTTTAATTTTGCCAACTTGTTTCATCAAAGACACATTTGTCATGTGAAACAGCTCTAACCCATTTCTCTCTATGGAGATAGGAAGCAAAACACAGAGGCAGTTAATTCAGCTTTAGCCTCTAATTCTTTATATCACAGTTTTAAATATCAAATAAATAATAAACTATTGGTTCATTACAAAAATTTAAACTTCAAATATTTTAACAGTTGTCCCATTTTCCCAGAAGATTAGAGGAAAACTGCAAAAACATATTGAAAAAACTAATACTATTATATGTGATGAATACAAGAATCCAAACACTCCGACCACCTGACTTTTGTGATAGGTAATTATAGCAAAACGTGGCTTCCCAAAATGTGTATCTTAAACAACTTTTTTATAGGCTGTGATGCAATATCTGGTTATGTGACATCTTTGTTCCATACTGTATATATATATATATATTTGTGTCTCTGTAAACTATATGTACCTGAGGATGAAAATGTTGTACATTTATAATAAAGTTTTCTTCATTATCCAGTCAAGCCGTATCCAAACTTTTATACTGTATGTGATGTTTTTAAATAATAACATTAATTTTGTTTCACTACTGAAACTTTTAACTAGTTTGAATAAAAATAATACAACGATGTTAATTGAAGAAGGGAAAGAAATTTATAACATGACCATTGAAAATTTACAAATCCATGTAAAATCTATCCTAATTTAGTTATTTGTTTGATCAATTATGTCTCCATTACAATTGGAAATTAATATTAATTAATATAATTTGTATTTTTAACTATATGTCTGACAGTCTTAAACATGGAAATCTTGAACTTGTTGTCATGGTCCAATGCAATATATAAAAACCACCCTATATAGCATGTTCTTTGAAATTGGCAAACAAACACTTAACTCTGAGAACTACAACCTGCATGTGGCACACTCTAGGTAACACTGTTAAAGATCAGTTGGAAAGATCTATTACAATAATATCATGATACAAACTCTTAAATTGGCCATCCTTTTCTCATTCAACTGTTTTTGTTTATCTGAGAAACATATCATTATTATCTGGCACTAAGTCTTGATACTTGTTGATTTTGACAAATGATGCATTCATCACATACATTTGTATAGTTGAAAGTACTTTCTGAAACTTTATAAGTAATAAAAAAAGTTGTTGAAAAAAATAAGAATGATGTAGGCATGGCAACACCATAAAAGCACAGAAACAAGGTAGGGATGAATACATACAACCATACAAAAATCCCTACATAAGTAGCCAAATCTTTCTGAAAAAAACTTTTATCTACAACTAAACGTTGAATTCCTGTCAGATGCATGAATTCAGGTTTCAATAAAAGCATTTAAACTGAATAACGTTATAAAGTCTTACAATGGCTAATTCCCATGAGCTTATAACGTTGACTAAGTGGCCACTTATGTAGAGATTTTTGTATGGTTGTGTGTATTCATCCATACTTTGTTTATGTATTTTTTTGGCATTGCCATCCATACATCATCCTTTTTTTTTCACCAATTTTTTATTACTTGTTTCCCCTCTTTTTTTAATGAATGGCAGTTACTACAAATGCAGCAGTTTTAGTCTGGCATGGTGAGTTGTATTGATGGACATCATATGTAATTAGTAAAATGGTATACTGCTTCTGCACTCCCCAAGTTAAAATGCAACATTTAAACTTCAAGCATTGGTGAGCTAGCCCTTCTCATGCCAGAATCAGAATAATCATCAGAACATTTGTCTGCTACGTTACTAGCTGGTTCTCTACTTTAGTGATGTTTTTTGGCTAAACTGAAGGTCTTAACAGCTATTGAGAACCTGGATAACCTAAGTTAGGTAGGTGTTTATAAAAGTCTCTTACATTGTTATGAGAGAGATTTGAAACTATGATGGGCAATACATAATATGTGTCGGCCATTTTTTTTTCAGCCCATCCTTACATACTAAGCACTACTGTGTTATATATATATATATATATATATATACGTGTGTGTGTGTGTGTGCATGTATATTATTTTTTTCCTGAAAAGAAAGAGATGGTTACTTTATGTCAAGGTAATAGAATGTCCAAAATATTTTGGTCACAGACTCCAAACATTTAAGAAATATTGAGGACCAGGAAAAGCTTGTAATTGAAGCAAAGCTTGTTTTAATCAAATTCCTAGTGGATGCACAGTCATGTACTTTAATTTCACAGTTTCTCTGCAGTGATGAATAAAAACAACACACTCTTCTTAGTGAATGTAATGCTGAAATCAAATATAGCATACCCAAGATAATATTTTAACATACACTGGTGTTGCACTCTGACAAAACTGCCTAAAACAAGATTTTGTTAATATCAACAGATAAATTAAAATTAAGCCTACTCTGCGACACTGCTTTAGGTGTCATTGATAATTACCAACATTAACAAAGTGTATAAAGAAATCTCTTTCTTCTGGATTCTCTCCCAAAAAAAGAATAATGTAACACTAATTACATACACACATTGGTATCCTACTTGAAAGAGGTTAGATTTTTAATTTGAAGTGGACTTTCTATTCGAAGAACACAAAGTTTTGTAAACCATACATACAACTTTGGTGTTTTTCTAGCCACCTTACAAAATTTAATTTGACATTTGTATACTATTGAGAAATACTACATTTTATACCAAGCTAAATATTTGCTGTAGTTTTTATAATTGTTTGAGCCGTATTACTCTATAGGTATGCTATGCAATATTAGTTATATTCTAATTGCTTTCTAGAAAATTGATATTACTATACAAAATAAAATCATTGAAAAACCATCTCTAGCTCCAGTTTTTTTGTTATTATAATAGTCCTTTTAAAATAAATGGTTATAAAATTTATCTTATATGACACAGTATATTTGAAAAGCATATCACTAACTGATACTGATTATATGAATCTGTTACTTATATTGTATAATTTCTTTTCTGAGGCATCTAAAAACATATTCAGTTTGATATCTCAAATTAAGAACTAAGTAACACAAAAAACAAAATGGCAGTGAATGATCCATAAAAGAAGTACATGAAATACCATATTATTCAGAGCTAATCAGTACTATATCTTCATTACATAAAGAAAATAAAAAATATAACTGCAAAAATACATTTTAACAAGTGCTAACATGTGAGTTGATTGTTTAATTTATTTTTTGTTACCATTTAGTACAACTAGGCCATCTTAGTCATAAAATAAATGTTATTTTTTTTCTTTTACAAAATGTATTAAACTTAGTCCATTATAGACAACATTTATAGATTATAATACACAAGTTTAAACACAAACTGAAGTGACATTGTTACTATAAAATGTGCGCAGTTTCATGAGAAGAATGTGTTGACTTCAATAATTTACACAACTAGTTTATAATAACAGGTTATGGAGGTTGGTTCTGTCAACCTATACTTCTCCAGTACAAGTGAATATAGTAATAAGTCAAATTACAAAACAAATAAGATGCTGCTGCACATAGCTAAACACAGTCACACTAAAATGAGTCATCACAATATTAACTGTTAGATACCCAACAAGCAGAACAGAATAGCTTCTAACCAGTCCGACAAGTTCCTGACCAACATTCTGTTACCAGCACAAACACATTTATCAACCAGGCTCTCTCTATATACATATAATGTATGTGTATGTATATGTATACATATCTTAGTTAATATCTAATAAAAGTACTTAATAAATCATTCAAAACTATTCTGTACTCTTGTACATCTAAACTGTTTATATAATTTTTATATTTTATATAAAGTTCATTTATAATAGATAAACTTTCTTTAATTAAAAGTTCAATATTGGATGATCAAGATGAGATGACTTTGAAATTCATAATCAAGATGGGGGTTGTTGCTGTTTTCACTATGTGTGCAAATTGTGGAGTCTGGTGGGTTTGATAGTTTTTTACCAGTTCTGCTTGATACTCACATATTTTTACAGGCTCGCAGGTGTAATTGGCATATAGTTTTGCCAATGTAAATGGCATTACAGCCACCACAAGTGTATTTATATATGATTCTGTAGTGCATAGGGGTAGGTACCTAATAATTTACCATGTTCAATATAGCTTGCTGAAGATGAAAATGTTCAAGAATTAAATGTTTGTTACTGTACACACACGTGTTAAATGTTCATTGTTGCTGCCATCATTCTACTGTTTATCTATTCTGTCACAAGTGTCAATAATAATGGGCAATTCAGCATATTAATTAATACATGAAAGTTAATTTTTCAAAAACTTGGAGACACCAGTATTTATCAATGAATGGTATTTGAGTCACTGCATCAACTTTGGTATAATTAACGCTCACCTGTACAGAAAAAAAAAAAGAGTCTGGGGTTTCCTAATAATTCATCTGTGTTTTAAACATTCAGAAAAAAAGGATGTGCAAGTATTTGCACTCTACAGAGGTGATTAAAAATGCATATTTTTGATAGTTCCTGTTACTGAAAAGGTCAAATTGATCACATAACTAAATGTTTGTCACTGAAATGTTAAATTGACAACTAATTTTAGTTGTGTTGAATGGAAACCTAAATAAATTATTTTGATAGCATCACTTTTTGCAAAAAAAAACAGTTTAATCTTGGAGTTTTGGGACAAATGAGATGCCATTTGAGTAGTAATGTTAATCCATCAAATGTGTTCCACTCAGATTTCATTTAGGTGGACATTTTGTCTGACCAGATCAAATACTTATTTTAAGTTTTGTAGATATTTATGCAATTCATTAAGTATTATACCTGCAGTGCTACTCTCTGTTAATAACCAACACACCTTCTAATTTCCTGTCACATTCTTGATGTTATGGAATTTGTTCATGTTAAAAGTTTAATTAGCCTATTACTTATAGTTATCTTAAAATACTGGTCATGTGTACAAGCATTTGAAACTTCTAAATAATTTGACGTCAATCATGCATGCTAATTGAAAGAATAATTGGATCTTTGTTACTAACAGTGTGCCTCAGGGTTAGTGCTTGGATTATAGTTTTTCTTTTTTACATTAATGGCATTGATAACGACATAATTAATAAATTAGTATAATGTTGATGACTCTTAGCTCTTGGGCATTCCTAGATATATTCAGAATACTGAAATACTACAGAATGGCAATTGATCAATTGCTAAATTAATCATGTAGTTAGCAAATGAGCTTTAATTAAACTAAATGGCATAACATACAGACAACAAGGACATTTGGTCCTTCAAGGCTGTCCTTGCAAATTAACCTGTTACAAAAGTAAAAATATAAACCAATTCTTCATTATTAGTAAGGAAATCATTAATTCTTCTCTTAAATTCCTCTAAAGCAGGAGTTCTCAACCTTTTTGAATCCACAGAACTCTTCTGGCATCAAATTTGTGTCCCAGAACTCTTCACAGCATTCATTACAAAAAGATTACTGCAACACTATATCAATAATTCCAGACAGAGTGCACATGTTTAATGCAGCTATATACCCACACTCATACATGAAAAAATTCTCATGCACACTGAAACATGGTTAAATGTAGTTGATTTACATGACAGAAATTTATTTGAAATACAGGGTTACAGGTTATTTAATAGAGATAGAGTACTAAAGTGAGGGGAAGGAGTGGCTTTATATGTAAAATGTGAATTACATCCTGTTGAAGTTGAGGATATCAAAGATAATAGCAAGGAGATGAAATCCATTTGGGTTTCTATTAGTGGATATAAAGGGAAAAGGCTTTTAGTGGGAATTTGTTAAAGACCACCAGATGATACTAATGAAATTGGTGAGAAAATTAATAGTGAGATTAAGATTTCAGCTGTTAATGAGGTCATAATTATGGGTATAAGAGATAAAATTAAGGAAAAGCATCAGAAATTGACAAAATTGAAACTAACTGGAATGACAGGACATTTAGAAGATTACAGAAGATCAAGAAAGTTGGTCAAACAGGAAATTTAGATATCAAAAAGGATGTATGAAAAAAGGTTGGCTGAAAATGTAAAGATTAAGAGTAAGGATTTCTTTACATACATTACGGGTAAACAAAATGTTAGGATTGGGGTTGGATCCTTGAGGAATGATAAAGGTAGGCTTGTATCTGGTGATTATGAGATGGATGGGTGATTAAATTCTGCTTTTTCTTCAGTTTTTACTAATGAAACTTTAAGCAGTATTCCTCATCTTGAACAGTTGATAGATGAAAACAAGGTTCAACAATATGATTACATTAATTCTGAGCTTGTTAAGAAAAATTGGGAAGTTTAAAAAAATGATAAAGCACCTGGACCAGATAATATTTTCCCAAGGATTTTGAAGGAGGTTAAGGGCTGGATATGTAAGCCACTTGCTACTATTTTTTTTGTAAGTCCTTGAACAGTGGGCAGGTGCCAAAGGATTGAAAGTTAGTTAATGTCAATCCTCTTTTCAAGGAGGATAATAAATATTGTCCCAGTAATTATAGACTTGCATCAGTTATGGGAAAGTTTTGGAAAGTCTGATAAAAGATACTTTGCAAAGCCATTTAATAAAGCGCAAAATTTTATTGGATAGTCATTGTTTCACTATGGAAAATTCTTGCCTTAAAAATCTTTTGGCATTCTTTGAAAAGGGTATTGCTATTATAGATGAGGGTAATGGTGTAGATTTGGTGTATTTGGATTTTCAGATAGCCTTTGACAAGGTGCCACATAAATGACTTGTAAAAAAATGATCTCTTTAGGTGTGGAGGATAAGTTAGTTAATTAGATAGAAGAGTGGCTGGATGGAAGAAAGCAGAGGGTTGTTATAAATGGAGTTCGGTCACACTGGCTTAACATTACAAGTGAGGAACCACAAGACTCGGTCTTAGGACCCTTGCCCTTTGTGATTTACATCAATGACATAGATGAAGGAATAGTCAATAAATTACCTGCATTTGCTGATAATATTAAGGTATTGAGTGTTGCTAACTGTGAAGTGGATGCTGCTGCTTACAAAAGGACTTGGATCATTTAGTGAGTTGGCATATAAATGGCAGATATGTTTTAATTATATTAGATGCAATACAATGCATGTGGGTTATCATAATTTAAATTATAAGTAAAATTTGGAAGGGAATAACCTTATCATTGTCTTGAAAGAAAGGGATCTTGGTTGATTAGTCTCTTAAGCCATCCAAGCAGTGTGCTGTTTCTAGTGGTAGGGCAAATAGGATTTTAGGTTGTATCTACAGAAATAGTGAATACAAGTCTAGAGAGGTTATAATTTCATTGTATGTCACTGGTTAGACCACATTTGGAGTATTGTGTTTAGTCTTCTTGGGCTCCTTACCTTAGGAAGGATACTGAATTGTTGAAAAGGGTTCATTTAGAGGATTGTCACTTGAATGGTGCCTGGGATGAAGGGGTTATCATAAGAGGAGAGGCTGAAACCTCTCAAATTGTTTTCTCTTGAAAAAATAAAAGTTAGAGGGGATCTGGTTGGGATATTTAAGATTATAAATGGAATTAATAGTGTTGATGCATCATCTTCTTTCATACTTAATGTTGAGGATAGTAGGACTAGGGGACATAAATATAAATATCAGAGATTCAGATTATATTGCAAACATGTTACATAATATGTGTAATATGAAAACTTTTTATTTTCAATAAATTCAACATGTTCAAAGTTATTATATTATTATTCATGGGGTTTACAAAGAGAAAAAGGTTGGCAACTGCTGCTTTAAACTTATGGCACTTATCTATAAGTTTCTCTTCCCTATTATCCTTTTCCACTATTTTAAGAACATATTTACCTTGAATTAAAATTTATTGTTTACAATTTCCCAAATCTGTCCTGCATCACCTTTAATTCATGGTCAAAATTTACAAATGTTAAATCATGTCTCATAGCCTCAAAATTGTCTTTCTAAAAATTAAAAACTAAAATTTCATTTCTTTTCATCTCAAAATGTAGTGAAACATCAAAACTGATTATGCCATAATCACTTTTTCCCAGACCTTCCAGAACTTAAACTACTCATGCAACCAGACATTGTTTTTTATCCTTATTAGTGGTTAACAATAAATCTAAGATGGTAACTCCCAGGTTAGCTTTCATATCATTTAGTATGCAAAAAACATCCTGAATCGCTTCAAGAAATTTCTCTCCCTCACTACTTGACTCCATACAATTCCAATCACTGTGACTAAAATTAAAGACTCCTATATTTATTGCATAAATATTCTTATTAGTAGCACCATTGGTTTTATTTTACAATTTCTCATTGACCTTTTCTGTCTGACCAAGTGACCTATAACAACTTTAAATTAAAAAGTTCCTACCTTTGAAATGTCTGAGTGTAACCATTTAGATTCAACTCTTGACTACCATATTTTATGTTTTAAATCCTGTCAGATTACAGTCTTTCCTATATATAAAAAGTCAACATACACCCTCTTTTAAAAATTCTGTCACTATTAAATAACTGATAACCTGAAATTTCAAATAATTCCTGTTATTAATATTCTCCAAATCTAACCAGGTTTCAGTAATTCCTATATTATAATCCTCCACTTCAACTAGAGCCCTAAGCTCATGTATTTTGTTCTTAATACTCTTAACATTACAAATAATGGCATCTAAGCTTATTCTTGATTCTACTATATTTTTACTTAAATCTGATAGATTTATCTTTAATATCTTTTTTTCAAGCTCGATATTGCACCTGCTATCCTATCAATTTGTTTATTCCCAATTTCTAAAGCTCCCTAGTCATTTGGCTGTTTAGGTCTCACAGAATACTGTACGTAATTTTGGGCTCTCTATCAATGAAAGGATGGTCACTTACTGGAAAGATTTCAGAGTACAATTAAAAGGACTACTAGAATATAATTCTGAAGATGGTAGGATTACGTTAGAGAGGCATGATAAGTTCTCTTAACCTATTTGCTCTTGAGAAAAGGATGATAAGAGGTAATTACACCTAAATTCACAAGAATATCTATGGAATTCATAGGATAAAAGCATCTGACTTCTTTGAGCTGTATCATGAAGACAATAAGATGAAAGAACACAAGTTTAAGATTTGGAAAGGACAGATTAAACTTCAGTTGAGACAATTTTATTTTCCTAACATGGTAATAGGCTTATAGAATGGGTTTCCATGAACAGTAGTGAAGGCTGATACTTGAAGGGCAAAAAGTCATTGTTTTTCATGTTAAGTTACTGAAACTACCTTATTTAGATAACTATACAGAAAAAAAAACATAAAAAAAGAGTTTCCAATGAATGCCCTGTGAGGCATAGTATTCACATTCACACGTAAAAAAACTGAAAATGATTGCAGAATAAATATGAAAACCCAATAAGTTATAAAGGCCTCCTAAATCATAAAATATTTGTAAAGAGAGAGAAAAATAAACCTAGCATAAAAAAAGTATAAAATAAATATGCATTTGTTGAACCAAAAGTTTGAGAGGCTACTCACGAGATACATGGAAGATAAAATTGCTGAAAACATCTATCAATTAGGCAGAATCACCAGAGACATACATGTATATGTTGTTGTTTTTTATCCATAAACTCATCCAGCAGAGCCTTGATTAAACTGAAGTAAACAGCATACATGTACACAATCTCCTCAAACAAGCCATTCTAAAAGTTTACATTTTCCCATACCAAAAATGTACTGCTTGCCTCCGCTCACACTTCAGCTTTATCCCGATGAAAGGTTCTCTTCTTTGCCCGTCTGAGCAATGGTATGAATTCTACCTTGCTTGCTCCAGTCTTTATACCCCATTATATCACAACTAGTGATTTTAATCTTGTTACTCTCTCCACCTACCTCAATGCGCCCTCTATACCCGATCCATATATAAGCTCGCTGTTATTCTTTATTATTCAATTTATCAAGACTGGCAAAATTATCAGACCTGAACACCGGCTACTGTGGGAAGGAAGGGTGGGATAGTGTGAGAGGAGATATTATCGGAAATACATTTTTCAGTATAGGAAAATGTAAACTTCTGAAACACACTTACCTCCCCATTGACCAGGTGGAGGGGCTGGTGAGGGCAAGATCCACACAGAAAGCAGCTGCGTCGAGAAACAGGTGTGCAAAATTGAAATATAATAAAGAACACTAGTGGGTGTCTGCACTACTTCTGGAACAGGTATGCTCTTTGCCCAGTTAAAATGAAATCTGAACGTGGGTGATAAAGGACAACTGGCTACAAAGTCAACATTGTTCATTATCATGATATATCTCCAGACCCCAACCACACAATTTCATAAAAATTATGTAAAACACTAAGGCATATAGCTTCACATAAAGTACTTAAATAAAACTTATCTGAAGAAAATTAAGGAAGAGACCTGATACTTTTCTATTATTCTAAATCTGACAAACCTCCTAAAAACATACTTATGTATAGGATGATACTTGATCATTTAAGTTGAATTATAAACATCTATTAAATGTTTAGAATGTATGTATGATTGGTAAATGATCAAACAGAGCATTTGACTTCATAATCATATACTAGGGGATGCTACTGCTTTAAGTGAGCCTTGTCATCTTATTTAAGCACAGAAACCTCATATTTCTAATGTAGTGTGTTCATTTATATACCTTGAAAGCTGATAAATCTCCTAAACATTATAATAAATGTGAAAAATGATCATTCCATATAGAAAATGGAATAACAGGAGGCATATTTAAATCTATAATGCACTTGCTTCCAGTTTGTTAATGTTAAGAGGCATAAGTTGGTAATATTTACGAATTAATTATGTTTCTCCAGCATCTTTTTCTGCATCTATATTACAAAATATAAAAAACAAATTATTTTCCACTGACACACTTTCCACTTCTGCTCTTCCTTCAGATTCCACTGCAAGAGTGCATTCATCTGATATAATCAAGGGCTGGTGCCATCATTGTTCAACAAATAAATGTATAAACAGTACTTGTGCACACACTGCACAATAAAAAAAACTTAAATTTAAAAGATTTGCTTTAACAATGAAGTTCACAACACCAGTTGATGAAGCCCTTGAACAATGTTAGTGGATAAAATATATTAATGGCCAAAACAGACGTATGTTTAAAAATTAAATTTAAATGTCAATGACAGTAGTGCTTGGTATCATGAAAGTAACGGTGATACAATGATAGTGAAACTACTTATGTATGTATTCTCAGTATTTAACAGTGTAACTGTAAGCACGTTAACATTAAACTCTACAACACCATATATGCAACATATTAACTTAAGTACTTAGTATTATCAGTAGGACAGAAAAGATCAAATCAGACATTAAACACTACGACTCATGCGTGCAAAAACAAAATTTTTAGTACTCAAGAGTCGGTAATCAGCCACTGGTATCAGTACTTTCTGGAAACAGTAATAAAATAATATTAGTATTATTAATGTATAAGGCTAAGCTCGAATTTGAACAAGAATTTTAACTTGTGATTACGATCTTACCCTGAAATTATACCCCTTCGATAAAACAACATCTGCAATAGTATATGTCTTGCTCTCTATCTCCTATTCCAATTCATTCACAAATTTTTCTCCAACACCTAATCCTATTAAGTATTATTACAATAACAATATATCCATGTTTAGCTTTCTGTATCTCAAGCAACATACATCTTAAATATGCGCTACCTGACGGAAAACAATAAAATACTAACATTTCTCAGTTTAACCATGAAATTATAAAACACCGTTCTTTATATTTTACATAGTTTCAAATCAATACTTCAAATTACAGAAACTCAAATACTCAAATGTAACATAAAAATAAAAATATTCAGAAACCTATATTCTATTTGAGTCAGAAATTCTTAATTACAACTGAGAAAAATATCGAATAACATGAATGTTGATAACCCTTCAATGCATGCATTCTCATGAGTATATTGTTAAGTTTCCGTTTTTTTAA
>NW_013668151.1:90758-98895 GCF_000517525.1 Limulus polyphemus
GTAACATAAAAATAAAAATATTCAGAAACCTATATTCTATTTGAGTCAGAAATTCTTAATTACAACTGAGAAAAATATCGAATAACATGAATGTTGATAACCCTTCAATGCATGCATTCTCATGAGTATATATTTCGATAAGGCGAAATTACGAACAAAATATAAAAGTTACTAGTTGTTTTGTTTCACGATAATTCTAGGCTACTTTATTGTTCTTTTTTGTTTGATTGAAATACTTTTGAAATAAAAATATCAGTTTTTTATTATTTTCTGTGTGTATGATGTGTGTAATTTTAGTAATTGAAGCATATTGTTAAATAGATATTCTTAAATCTAAGTTTTGTAATAATTGTAATAGTTACTATTTAATTCAAATATTCGATGATCTTTTGTAATAATTCATTACAATATTGGTCGATCGAAAGTAATCTAGTAACATGGTGTCATTCTTAAATTATATCTATCAACATTGAAGGGTCGTTGGGAAATTTCTAACACAACTGAGCAACTGAAAAACATAATTCTGCATAAATGGGGTATTTTCAGATAAACTGATTTCTCGAAAGAGTAAATTAAGTAGATTCACTATGTTACGGGAGGCTTGGCAAGAAAAAGTGCGAATTAATACTGAATTACACTAAAACTAAGTGAGTCTATGCTAATAAATAAATGGACTAGATATAAAGTATGAAACAGAAACACAGTGTATATACTAGCGTTGGATGCCGGGCAGTCGCCTTTACTGGAGTTGTGAAAGGATCGTGATAAATCTACTTCCTAAAGATTTATTTATGTACTGACTGATTCACTCAAGATGATGTTCCAGACTCTCTAAATCTCACGTTATTTAATTGAGTCTGTAATGACAGACTTACCAAGAGCAATTAACAATACCCATCTGAACAGTCATTCCCATTCAAACATAATGGAGAATGTAACTACGAGACATCACCTGACTTACCATTCGAAAACACTGTTGACAACCTTTCTGCATAGCGTGCAGCTTCATGGCAGAAAAGTTGTTTTCTCCAAAATAATGACAAAGAACGAAGGCAGCTAGAACAAAATCAACTTTACCACTTTCTTGACCCTGAGTTCCGCAAAAAGATAAAACAAAACGTTTTGAAAAATTTTGCATTCAAATAAGAGGGTAGAAAAAGCATGTATGCTTTCATACCACATTTTTCTACCCTTCCCGTTTCAAGCTTGTCCTCAAGCCAAAGTTAATGTTATCAGTAAAAGGATACATTTTACAAATGCAAGTTAGCCAAGGAGTACTATAAACTTTTACAATTTCTGTAAACACTTGAACATAACAGAGACAATTATACAACCATTCAACAAAGAACAAGTACACACTAAAACCCTTTTGCAAAGATACTATTCATAATGAAAACCCTTTCACATTTAAAAATAGTTTCAATTTAATAGTAAAAATACCCTTTAATTAATAAAGATAATTATGAAACAAATAAAGTCAATCATACAATATATAAAGTAAACTCTGCTCACTGTAATAAAACAAAGGATATAAAGTAATGATACACAATGCAATGAAATTATAATGAACCCTCACAAAAACAAGATACATAACAACAATAACCCTTCAAGAAAAATTAGTTATTTAAGTATTAGACATATGATTCATTCAAACATAATAAAGTAACCTTTTCTCAATTACTTGTGAAAAATATACCATAGTAAAAAGAAATAATCAAACTAATAGAATTTTTACATCAAAGCCTTACTTAACAGTTTGTTTGTTTGAAGTTAAGCACAAAGCTACCCAATGGGGTATCTGTGCTCTGTCCACCACGGGTATCGAAATCCTGTTTCTAGCTTTATAAGTCCACAGACATGCACTGTGCCACTGGGGGGCTTATTAAACTCCAAAATCAAATACTAAAAACATTGTAAAAAAATCCTTCATAAACTACAGAAAATACACTCAATATATATAACAAAAAACTAGAATAAATGCTTTCAGATATACAGCCCAAAATGATATTAAAGTCATTGAAAGGTATATATATATATATATGTGTGTGTGTGTGTGTGTGTGTTTACAAGACGACTAGCTACACTTCAGTGTGAATAAATAATACACAAAAAAGCAATAAAATGACAAACACAAAAAAGGAAAGAATGCAGAATTCAAATACAGATAAAATAAACAAATTAAGAAAGACAGAATACACACAATATATATATATATACAGATATATATATATATATATATACTCACCAAGAGCTTGCATGAAGGTTTGCTTCTTCTCAACTTAACCCCACCAGCAGATTCTAAAGTTTGGTTTTGGTCTTCAGATTGACCACTGTAGTGGCCTGTGATGTATCCATGGCTTTGGTTAAGGTCCCCTTGATGTCAATTGCCTTGGCCAACAGACATAATATTTCTTCCTCAAGCTGGCCCTCCTTGCAGTTGTAGAGAGCCCAAGCCTCAGTCCATTCAATGGCTACCTTGTTTGATTGGGTGGTTTATTCAGTAGCTCTACTCTCTCTGGTCTTTGGAACTGTTCATGGGGCTGCTTTAGTGGTGATGCTCGACCACTGTCAAGATAGAGCCTACTCACCTAACCTCCACTGGCTGGATGGTGGCTGGTCCAGTGGTCAATGTCAATTTCTTCTCATTGATGGTAACTCCTTTCTCGACAGTGGTAACATGGAAAGAACCAGTTGGTTTTTCTGGACCACCATGGTAATAGTAATCGTGGTGTTGTCTGGTGACTGGAGTTTTAGAGGTAGCAGGCATCATCCAGAGGCTCATCACACACTGACCTTCCCGGAGCCTGGTCAACCCACGAGAGTATTCAAGCTTCAAACATATTTTTTTAGTTTTTATAGAAATAAAGCTCCTCCCAGAGGTACAAATATATCTACCACAACTGTTACTTGGTGACATTGCATCATCTAAACTGGACACTCCAGAAGTGGGTCCCAGTGATTCTTTGAAAGCAAGACTGATTCTGCTTTCATGGGAGTCAACAATGGTGGTAGTATCTACTGCTGGGCTACCTGGAGGTTCTGTTCTTCGGAATTTATAAATCCATGATTGTTGTTGCTGCTCACTGGTATGTCCAGTGGAGGCCTGAATTCTGTTGGACTTACTGTAGTCATTGTAGCCACAGGAAACTTCAATGCAAATCCAATGGTACATGTAGCAAACTCTTTCTTGTCCAATGTGTTGGCATGTAACATATCTTGATCCATTGGTTTGGTTATGGCGAATCTCAAGACAGCACCAGGAGTCTTAGGATTCACTGCATAGTCCAACCCTTTGCTGTAAAGGAAGTTCTGGGCATATTGATCCTCATCGAAGTAGTTCAGCAAAAGCATACTTACTGGGGTTAGTTGGCAACAAGGCAAGATGGCTGACAACTTATTAGTAAAAAAAAAAAAGACAACCAGAATGGTCAAGAAATCGATCTTAAACAGCAAATCCCCCACTCATCCCCAGTGACTCAGTGGTAAGTCTGACAGCTTATAATGCTAAACATCGGGGTTCAATACCCGTGGTTGGCAAGAGACATATAGCCCTTTGTGTAATTTGTGCTCAAGAACAAAACAAAATAAAATAGCAAATTCCAGATTGAAAATTTAAAATAAGATGAGATTCAGTTAGTTAAAAGTTCAGCCAAGTGTATGGGTTGAAAAGATTTGTAACTGCCCAGCTACAACCAAATCCTTCTCTAGTAGGTCATAAGACTGTATCTTGGTCATGTTACACTCCTATGGTTTTCATATGCATGCATATTTTATATCATACATAGCATATGTATCTCTAACACTTGTGAACTTCTCAGTCCTCCAAGCTTCAGTGGGTCCCTACTTAACTAATACCTTTACCTGTGTTGTCTTCTTTCTACCTGTTAGACAGCTTATCCTTAAACCAAGTTCCATTCCTCTTATTACCATCTGATTAGATCCCAGTTCCAGTAGGAAAGGAAGAGACTCTAGTGTAAAAGTGGTTCCTAGACATATGAGCTGAGTTGGCTTAGATGACACCAACTTTTATTTTTCACTATTTGAATCTGCCAATGCTTACATTTTCTCTCCTACCTTCTTCCAGATAAAAGTTTAATATTAACTTAGTGTGATATACAAAGTTTCACCACATGAATGTTACCTTCCTCAATAAACAATGCTCTCACAGCTTCTATCTTTATGCATAATAAATCCACTACCTGTTGAATATATCAATGTCACAATTGAAACATTCTCTTCTCTAGTGTTAATGAAAGTAACAGGTGCACTGCATCTCCAAATAATACATCATACGTCAGTAGTCAGAGTTAACCTCATACGTCAGTAGTCACAGTTAACCTCATATCACGTGGCCTTAACATCCAGACCAAATCCTTTGTTTCCACCTACAGGTTGTTTAATCATTGTGTTCTTGGTGTAATTGATCCATTCATGTTATACAACACTCATGAATGAATTTATGTAATGTAATGTTTCTTTGTTTCCACTTACATGTTGTTTAACTATTGGGTTCTTGGTGTAATTGATCCATTCATGTCATACAACACTCGAGAATGAATTTATCTAATGTAATGTTCCTTTATTTCCACTCACATGTTGTTTAACCATTGTGTTCGTGGTGTAATTGATCCATTCATGTTATACAACACTCATGAATGAATTTATGTAATGTTCATATACACATGTTAGACGTCAAACATGTATTTATTTATTCACACATATATTACTGTTACATGTATATCACCATTATACATTGTCACATAGTCAAGGAGCTTTTAATAGACTGCCCCTATGTCCCGTGCAAATTACTTCTATAACCCCTTGGCTTACTTCTAAAGCTGTGGATCAATAGCTGCAATACCAGTAATGAAACTCAAGTCATGTTTGTTATAGGCATCACAAAATATATAGTCATCGGCATAATTCAACCAAACTAAGACTTTTCTGCTAAAATTATCATCGGCCAGGAAGAATATTGATGATGTTACTATTGTATACTCAGATGAAACACAACTCCCTCATAGCATGTAAAAATGAATAGATTGTTCAACTGTACAGTGGAGAATCTAGAGAGGACCAGGCAGCATGCTCCATAGAGTTCTTGGCTAGATCAGGTGACTGATTCTCTCAGAAACATTATAAGACATTTTGCTTATCAAAATTCACTCAGTAGCTCAGAAGGTAAAGATTGTAACATTCTTTTAGTCAATGATATTTTGACCACATGACTATACTAGCTTTTGAAGTAAATCAAGCAACTATAATGTGATATGTGGTAAATATCTGCTATAGTGAAATTCTGCACACTAGCTTAGAAAACAATAATCTTTGGATTACCTAAGTTAATAATTATTTCAAATAAACTTTGAACTCAAACTAGCATGTACAAGTTTTTGTTTCATCTGATGAAATCAGCTAACCCAACCCAAGAGAATAGACGTTAACAGGGCGAAGTTGGTGTAAGCCATTGTAGTAAATTATTTTTACTTAACAAGATGATTAGTGTATAGTTACATCCTTTATACATCATATTTACTTGGAAGACGTTAACTGCATTCAGAACTCCTGTATATTGAGTTGAGTACTAGGTAATAATCTCAGTGTTTGTGCCAAAAAGCCCTGACCCCTCATGTAGAAGCTGACTGCCTCAAAGAAGATAAAAGAGAGTTATTTTACTAATGTTATCCATGATCTATGGCTGTTTGCTGTTCTGTGAACTTCCTTTTTTTGCTTTTCCTAGCTACACTGTAATAGTCTCATTCTTTCATATGTCAGTGAATACTTCTATGGTTGCCATTTTAACATTCCTCGTGCATAGGATTTTGAAATTCTGTGGTCGTACTACATTTGATATACGGGCTTTTCTTTTGAGCACACCAGGTTCTTCATTTAGCTTTACCCCTACATTGTCTGGTGCATCCAGCTAATGGTCATACCATGTGTTTGCTTTATTTTTGATTTTCTGTGGACTGACCATTCTCAGTTTTATACCTATGAGTCTTTCAAATATATTATGGTAATGACACTGTATCTTTGTGGTTCAATACTTTCACCAATCCTGAGGAGAGCTTGTTTTATTGTTTCCATCTCTATTCATGTGCTAATTATGAGAAGCTGGAATGCTCTACCAGCCTTAAGCAGAATGTTTTTTTTTGCATGGAATGATAAATGCCAAACTAGCTCTTTTTCTATCTGTGGTGTAGGAACCATCTGTGGCTGTGATGAAAGGTGACTGTCTACCATTTTTTGAATAGGTGCTGACAGCTTTTTCTGCTTCACCCTCTTACCCAGCTTCTATGTTTTCTGTGTGGAAAATAGCTCAGTGAGGAAATATAAAATCTTTACAATGTAAGGCCTGAGTGAAGAATTTAGCCTGTAAGTGCTGTTGGTGTTCTGTGATGCTGTTGAGGCTTGTGAGGCTTAATAGAGTCTTGATAAGTATGGCTGAAGTACATCCTATGATCAGTATTAAATAGGATTTTATATTCAATCTTAATAGCTGCATAGCACTCATGCTGATCATTGGAATGGTATAATCTATGATGAAGTGGATAAGACTTTGGTGCAGCATAAGCAGGTGATATCCTTCAACACTATTTCGTAATGTAACTTAAAGTGTGTTGATGACTTTGGTAGCTCTTATTATCATGATATTAGTACAGCTGTCTCAAAAAAGTTAAGCCCAGATACTTCAATATTTACTTTCAGAGAGATGACAATATCTGCAAAAATGGTTATGGTTTATTCTCATCAGCATGTCCTAAGAGTGTCAATTCACCAAAGGTTGTGTGCAAAGAAGGCTGACCTTGTATGCCCCTCCCCAATTCCACTTGGGGCTCTAGGCTATGGCAAAATTTACGTATATATATGTTAATACAACCTGACTAGAAAAATTTCACACACACTGCCATATTTGAAACCCCTCTTGAGCTTGGGGGCAAGCCACCCCTTTTTGTTGTTGAGTTTGCAGAACAGTGCTGTTATAGAACTGGTGACTAATCCTGTATAATTGCACCATTTTCTTATCCTGCTAAGTGATGGTTGCATCTGGATATTGATCACAGCATTGCTAAAGCTCCAGCTGTACACCAGAATGCCATCAGCAAAGGTTAGCACACACACGGCATCTTTCTGGACTGATAAGGCAGGCTAGATCTATGGTGCATACGTTGAAGAGGGAAACCAGTATTAATGTTGATCTAGTCTGATTCTTAGTTTCCATGGTTCATGATGCATCTTCTGGCAGTTATGGCCCGTCTTACACATTGATGTTTTTTCGATAAAAGTGGATAGCTGGACAATATTAGAGGTATCTTCAAGATCTAAGTCTACCAAAAGCGTTTTGATTATCTTCAAAGCCTTCTCATGTATCAGTTGTGAATTCAGCAGCACTGATCCAGATTTCTCTTCTACTACAAGAATCACCTAATGATGAGGGTAGTAGCCATTCAATTTGAGAGGCAAACCTCTTAGCTATAGCCTTCTCTGGGATATTATTAATGAAGTTTGTAGGAAGATGATTCGATGGCCTTTAAGATGAGAGTGGCTCCGCATTGAAATTTAGAAAAACAAACCGAATATAGCTGATTAAATGTACATTCTATACAATTTACAGAAGTGTAAAATATGATAGTACCATGAAATTTCTTTTTCTTATTTTAGGGTCTTCCAAGCCCAAGATTTAGAATTAGTTCTTAAAAATTAAATTGCAAATACAATTAACAGATCACAAGATTTTGTGTACGATTCCATGATACCTACATAACAAAGCATAACTGTAAAGGCTCCAACAGCTAGTTAAAGTAAAATAAAATACAATTCAAAAATAAATTAAAATTATAATTCGTAATAGAATTAGATTACAGCAAATCAAAGGAAAATCAGAAATCCAATTAAACTATACTGAAATACATTTATTACACTATCCTGTTATACGTGAAACTTAAAACATAAAAACAAAACCTGAACTTATTAAGATGACAAAACCTTGTCGAAACGTTGTACATTTGCTGTTATGTTAAACTTATATTAAAGTTTTTCTTCATTACCCATTCAAGCCATCGCCAGCCATTATTATTAAGAACTAAAGCGGAAAATACAAAGAAAAATAGTACATAGAAAAATAACTAAAACATAA
>NW_013668151.1:99224-102549 GCF_000517525.1 Limulus polyphemus
TTTTACCAACGAATAGTGGGATTGACCGTCATATTATAACGCCCCCACGGCTGAAAGGGCGAGCATGTTTGGTGGGATGCGGATTCGAACCCGCGACCCTCAACATAACATGGAGTGCAGACAATACAAAATAAAATACCATTGCATTTTAAATACAAAATAATCATGCTAAATAAAACAATTTACATCAAATTGTTGTTCCTTTGAAATATTTACAAAATTCTGCAATGGGTCCAGCTGTTGGCATGAGCTGTTAAAACATCATAATTGAATCCTGGTTAAGTTATTTTTTTAGCATTGATAAGGCAGCCACTCCCAAGAATCGTTGTTGACTGTCACTCATGGCACACTGGGTTCTGTCTTCAGGTCCATTGAGCAGGTTTCAATATTCTTCTCATTAGTACAGTAGATTGGCAAGCAGCTTAGAACACTAATGGCTCCATTAACAAGTCAGAATTAAAACAAAAACCCCAAGTCAACTCAACGTGCGAAAATATAGCAATGCAGGATTTAATGTTGTGGCCAATAAGACTATGATCCAACTCTTTCCAGGAATATGTCGACAAGAAAGAACGTAGTGTACATCCCACATTGTACACCATTCGTGGTGAATGCTCTCATCAATGTACTGTAAGGGCATGTTTGTTTAAAGCAGTATTTGAAATCCACTATCATTTTATGGAATCATGGCTCCTAGCAATAGTCTTACCCATGAGTGTGTATAGCTATTTTACACACATGTAAGTTTTTTCACTAATATCTGGTTGTTATAGAAACAGAACGTAGTTCAAATGAGGAAGGAAGAGCAGAACTGCAACAAACACGTTGTGTTGTAACTTCAATTAAGCAACTACCTTATAAGCAGTGCCCAAAGCTTTTAGAATTTAGAAGACTTCGTTTCGTTTTCAGATGTAATAGTGTAATAAAACATTCACTAATGTCAATAAAGCTTGTAAACTGTTGAATTATACAAATCCAACATAGTTCTAAATCATAGCTGCTCGACAAGAATAGGTATATAATGTTTTCTTTCATTCTCAATGAAGAAATAATAATGATTTTATTTCATAAAGACTGAGTCACATAATCTACAGATATCCCTGTTGCATCAATTGTAATATACTCTTTGATCATCACCAGTAAAAAAAATGGCTTCAACAGGCTTTTATATGATGTGGTATAAATTCTCTAGCTACTCTGTGTCTTTATCTAACTGAAATATCACGTGGTTATGATTATTCTAATTTGGGACCAGCTGATAATATCTTTTATCCGAATTAAGAAAACTCTCATCACATCATGTTTATACTCAATGAAGTAACTGATCGTTACCAAACTCACCACGTCTTAATATTTCAAGCCTGATTCTTTAGTTGTTGGAAAGGTTTTGTTCTCTTTTATATGTCATATTCCTGTACATAATTAAATATACATAAATCAGTTCAGACATAATAGAAAATATAGCTATGATATAAAACAGGTATCGATTGCCACATATTAATCACCCTCTACTGGCAATACATTAAGTTACTATTTGGCATCTAACCTGGTTTCCACGGCAGGTGATACAAGCATCAGTCACGCCCTCCACTATGATAAGTATTTGTAAGGCCTCAAGCACCACCTAAAAAGTTAGATTACTGCAACTTGAATGATATCATAAAGGTAAAGGTAATGTCACAAAGAAATAAGCAGAAATAGCCCTTTCTCTTTCAATCAAAAGTCCAGATCATCAGCTAGAAAGTACATGCATGTACACACAGTCCAATGTAGCAAGAGTACAAGGGAAGACAGCAAAGCTACTTTGCTGTCATAACATAGTGATCAGTCCAAATAACTGTTTCATTTAGGAGTTATGAAAACCCAACTACCTCAGATAAACACGAAAAATACTCAGACAAAAATCTAAAAAAATTATATACATTTTGCCTGGTTAATACAGTATGGGATGCCCCCAGTGGCACAGCAGTATGTCTGCGGACTTACAACGCTAGAATCCCGGTTTCGATATCCGTGATGGGCAGAGCACAGATAGCCCATTGTGTAGCTTTGTGCTTAATCACAAACAAACAGTATGGTATAATTTTTCATGCTATGCTACAACACAGTTCTTTTATTGCACTTCAGATATCCCGCTATAGGCTTATCCGACTATTGGGTGCTATATCGCATGGTAAAACAGCAGAAAGTCGCTTTAAGTTGAGCATAAGATTTCAAGTTTGCTCAGAAAGCTTTAACCAGAAAAAAAAAAACATATGAGTGCTTGGAAAGCAATGATTGTAAAATTCTTTCAGCATAATTGGCTTGTCAAAATCCCTAGTCATCATCAACAGTCGAGAACAACTATCAATTGCCTTAGGATTTAACACTCACATCTTTCAAATTTTAACAGACAAGATACAGATCAGTCCACCAGAAAAAAGTTGCTTACATGCTGCTGACAAATACCATAACCAAGCCAAAACAACAGTCTTGAATTTTTGTTTTAAAGTGTTATGTTTAATATCGTTTTTGATGCACAACTACTTTGCCCATTTGCTGATGTGCAAATTCATGATCATTAATCAGGGGGAGAGTCATCCTTTCGATATTCTGGTTACTTTACTTTTCGTCAAAATATCAGGAGATTCAAAAGCTACCAGTCGACTGTTGCTTAGTTTCCGTTACACCGTCGTGAGACAGTCGACTGTTGCTTAGTTTCAGTTACACCGTGATGAGACAGTCGACTGTTGCTTAGTTTCAGTTACACCGTGATGAGACAGTCGACTGTTGCTTAGTTTCCGTTACACCGTCATGAGATGTAGTACGTGTACCTCCCAATCAGTTTGTACAGAGTTAGACGGTCTGTGCTGCCCATTCAGCCAAACCATCATGCTGAAGATGACACGGTGAAGTGCGTATTCTTACTCTCTTTAACTGAGTAAACAACTGAAGTTACCTCCTTTATCCTTGTGAATCCCTCCAGGTATTCCAAAATGCGATAAAACATCTATGACAAACTGACATAACATGCCAAACAATGGATAAGCTTTAACCCACATGATCAGTATAGACCAGCACAGTTTTGGACAGAAGACCATCTATATTTAGGATAATTCTCTCAAGAGTGGAACATACATCTCTCTGACAGAAGTTTCTTTGATGTCGCCAACACATATGGTAAAGTTTTGAAAACTAAACATTTTTATTTAAAAACAACGATTATTTTATACACAATTCAATTGTTTGAATAATATGAGATTGTTTTCCAGTCACGTCGAGGATTTTATCACTTTTTAACCTTGTACAATAAGTTATTATTTTAACAATTTGGGAGACTGGAAAC
>NW_013668151.1:102604-105545 GCF_000517525.1 Limulus polyphemus
TAAGTTATTATTTTAACAATTTGGGAGACTGGAAACAATCTCATTTTATTGAATTGTGTATAAAATAATCGTTGTTTTTAAATAATTATTTTAGTTTTTCAAAATTGAACATTACACACGTGCCAAAAAAACATCTTGAAAAAAATATGGTAAAGTGTCTATGCTATTACTCAACTTCTTTGCAGCCAGAAAAAAACAACATCACACTTTTGAACACCTGACAAGACGTGTGACATTGCTTGATGCCCTATAATGCCCTACAGTCTTTATATTAAGCATATTCTGAAGTATTTCCTACTTTAGATCTCTGGGGATTATTAAATGTTTAACACTATAGCTGGGGGTCGAACAACAACCTAAATATTCTAAAATGTCATTTAAAACTCAGCAGCTTATTACTGAGAAACAAGCTTAGCTCCTCTTTGTTTTTGGTTTCGTAAGTTTTCGGTTTACAAATGTGACTTGGAATAATGTACAACACTTAAACTTTTAGTACAGATGTTTTTTTTTTTTTGTTAAAATACCATCATTCTGTGGTGCTGGCCCCTGAGGAGAGCTAACACATCACAGAAGTTGATTACAATTGTTAAAAGACGCCATCCTGCACTTGTAATTTATTATAGAAATTACAGATATTACGTGCATCAGTACTATATTCACCAGTCAACATGACAAAAAGCACTCAAGCTATTTTTGCATTCATCATTGATTTTCGTAAAGTTTCTGACTGGTTATTTGCAATATTCATCAAAATGGATAATTTTCTCTATCAATATAGTTTGTCATCATTACTACTGCAATGACTTTGATCACAATGTCAAAAGTCTGAACATTAAGTGAATGGACATGATTCATATAACTGCTGACATAATTCTTTAGTGTTTCCATTGCTTCTTACATAAACAGTGTTGTCCAGTAGTGTAGTTATTCATTTCTAGATTTTTGAAGTTTATTAGCCATTGCATTGAAACATGGTTCTCTCAAACGATGAGTTTCCTTCCATACAAATATTGGTGGTTACGTTGACAGATACTAAAACTGCAAGCAGTTCCTTTGTTGTACATTATTCACATTCAGGAAGAGTCACTAAAAACTCGTATATACATTTACTCTCTATGCCACCCTATATCTGTGACAAAACTGTTTTAATTCCAATATCATTGGCATCTGTATTCAGGATGAATGGAAAATTTTGATGAATATAATTCAACACACTAGTTCTTTAAAAAAAGGGCACCTCAAGGACTGTCATGCATCATTACATTCACGTATTCATTCAAAGAATGCAAACAGTGGTGCAGCTATCATAGAAATATTGTTCACAAACCACCAATAATATGATAGGAAGTCAAGAAAGCTGTGACTTCGCATTTAATTTCAGACTGGGGCCAGTTTTTGAACACTGCAGTCTTGGAAGGATTAGTGAAAAACTATACTTACTTATTATATGACCAACAAACTCCATTATTCCTATTTGCTAAACACAATACTTCAAATCTGCATCTTTCATGCGATAAAATACCATTCTCAGGTTCTCACTTTCAGTTTAAATTGTGTGAACAAAGACTATGCCACCTTCAGAGATGAGACATTTATCTCATTACAATCTTTCAAGTGTTAGCTAATAAGCTTCTGAAAAGCAGCAGGTGCATTACACAAACTGAAGAGCATTACATGAATTTCATAATCGTTTTCTAGAGTTGAAAGAAGTATTTGGTCTACTGTCATCATATGAACTGTGATGATCGAGCTTATAAATATTCAAACAAAACAACGACAACAATAAGATTAGGTAAACAGAACGAAAACACTTATCGTTTAAACATTCATAACAATTTACAATGAATGACATAAAACCGAACTATGCTAAATAAACTTTAAACGACCCAAATCAGAGAATTAATTAATTTTATTAGTGTATTGAAAAAATAAAAATTGAACTACAAAAATCAAATGTGCAGCATTAAACTATTTCATGAAATCAGAAACAGTTCTATTGTTTATGATTTATACTGTTATTCGTTTTCGATGTTAAAGAACTTTGTAAAAAATGAATGGCCACTTCTGTCTTTCATTATCTAAAATATACTTTAAAATTTAACATAATTAGTGTTATGCTATATAAGGGAAATAAAGAAATATACTTTGAAGACACAATTAAGTTTGCAAGTTGTTGTTGAAATGGACAACTTGTCTGGAGAACTGGAGACACTAGAATCACCATTGTGTATCACTGTCAGAGCAGGTGGATTGTCTGTTTCAACGAAATATATTAACCTTAAACAATGAAAACCACTATCTACTAGTAACAGGTTACAGTTCGATGAACCCAAATAACTATAACAAACAATAATATATCAAACTTAAATAACAATAATATATCTAACTAATCTCCTTTTATTCCATAATAAGTTAGTTTACATATTCTTTAAATTTTAACATAAAACGAAAACATATTTTAATATATATATATCCATTACTTATGTCACATAGATTTAAGTTTTTCTCATTAGAAAATGTGTTTTTTTACCCAGTTTACACTTTTAGAAAATATTTGATAATTAATGTGCAAAAAAACTTAATTCTATAGTTAAATAGTTAAGTATGGTATATGGAAATAACGTGTGAGTATTTAACAAACGCCACCAGTGACACAGCGGCATGTCTGCGGACTTATAACGCCAGAATACGGGTTTCGATACCCGTGGTGGGCAGAACACAGATAGCCCATTGTGTAGCTTTGTGCTTAATTACAAACAAACAAACAATTTAACAAACATTAACCAAATAAACGGAACAATGACTAAACAATTAAAAATTGTTAAGATCATGAAGTGTGTTTGTTTTGACGATAAGCACAAAGCTACACGATGGGTTATCTGTGCTTTGCCCAGCACGGGTATCGAAACCAGGTTTCTAACATTGTAAGTTCGCAGACATA
>NW_013668151.1:106000-108395 GCF_000517525.1 Limulus polyphemus
ATGAAAAAGATATAAAATGATGTTCTGATTTGAAAATTAATTACACTGTATTGTCATCAATTATTACAGTTATTTTATTCGTAAGTGTATTTGTTTATCATCAGCGAAAAAAGCCTTGTTTTTATTTTAATAAAAAATAACATAGGAACTCGCATTACATTTATATCTTTGGCTTCACAGGGATGTAAAAGTGGCGTACGTGTGCGTTATTCATCAAATTGGTAAAAATGAATTAAATAATGAGTTTTAAAATCTCTCTGTTGAATATCTAAGAACCCTTGAAGTCTCGTGATGATATCCGAGGTTGGGAAGTTCGAAAATCGTCGTCACAGGCAGACAAACTGATAGGCAATATTTTATCTACAATAATTTTTTTTTTTTTTGGGAGAGTACTTCCTTCTTTCCAGATTACTAGATATAAAGCATAATTACTATTTAAGATAAAATATGTTTTAAAGGGAAAAAAGTGATGATCTATAGAAAGCATTATTAATTTTATATTAGCTTATAACGTGTTAATAAATTAATTGAAGAATGCTTTTGGTTTATGTCTACGTGAATGTTTTTGTATAGTTCCGTTTCGGTGTCGTGATCATCTAGTGGGATATAACAAGAAGAGTTTTATTATAGAAAAATATTTATATAGACTGGAAGTCAAACGAGTATATACGTGTATATATATATAATACATACATATTATTTCTATTCAATTCTACTGACACAGTCTTCATTTTTAAATATATATTTTGCACACTTTTAATAACTGAAGGTTTCTTCATTCTGTTTTTTTATAAGTTTTCTCAAACTTAGAATAAAATAAAATATTATCATACAGTGACTGTTTGCACGTTAAAACTGTTCTATCAATCTTCGCCTGATTGGTAGTTATAATTGCATAAATGAAAAATATATTGTTTATAGACTTTTCAATTATTACACTTTAGCCGATAATATTCCTCAACAATAACAGCTTGGCAAGATGAGTTAGTTCGCATATCGGGCTGCAGGTGTCGCTGAATATTCTCCTACTTTTATCTGTGTACATGTTATAAAAAGCGAGATTTAATTTTATTATCCAATTCAAAGAAGCGGATAAAGCCATCATTGCATTCAATGGTTATAAAGAAAATATTTCGATGCTAAAAGACAATAAGGAAAAAACTTCAGATATTACAGTCAAAATGTGTTTTAACAGACTGACACTTGAGCATATTGTTGGTTTAATGCAAAGCTACACGACGGACTATATGCACACTGTCCACCGCGGGAAATCGAAACCCAGATTTTAATGTTGTAAGCTCATAAACTTACTGTTGACCCACTGAGGGACGACTTGACAATAAAGCGCAAACAGCCTGTTATAAAGCTCTACGCCAAACCAACAACAACAAAAATAATACACAGACAACAATGAAACATTTGAATCTTCAGTACCGTCCAAGTAATCCTTTTCTTTACAGGAAATCATCAATTCCCTTTTAAAGTGCTTGTCGCCACTACTACCAACGGAATCATATTCCATAAGCTAGTGACCTTGTTAAAAAAATCGAAGGTCTTTATCCTATCGATTCCACCAAATAATTGTTTATGGTAGCAAACTATACTTGAAAAAAAACTGTTTTAAAAGCTTACAGTAAGAAAAAATATCCGTTTTTTGTTTTTGAGCTGAAAATTTTAAATAAATTGTCCATTTTTTATGAACATTTTCTGTTTATGCTTCTTGAGTAATTAATGTTTGCGCTTGAATTATAAATGTTTCCCAATAATCTCAAAATATAGTTTATTGGAGTATTAAGCTTAAACAAAGAACCATAATCTAGTAATAAATTCAAATAATTGAGAAAATAATATTTTACTCATATATATGAATAGGTATTATGAAGTAAAAATAATTATGACTATTTAATCTTGAAAAAATGGTGGCAGTGTTCTTTGTATCGTAATATGCTGCAAGTTTGGCCTTATATCATTTATACTTTTTATTATAGATAAGAAGCAAAGTCAATGTCCAGTTGTTTTTGGACAAAGATACGCAATGGTCTGAGTACAATGTACCCACCGCAAACATCGAACGTCTAATTCTATCGTTATAAGCCTTTATATATAGAACCCATATATTATATATATATATATATACATAATTTTACAACATTAGGTTTGGCTGTAGTTCCTAAAAAATAAATAATGTGGCTCAAAAATCAGAAATAATGAAGATATTACAAATATATTCACGTTTTAAATACATTTGGATGAAAATGAAAAACGTATAAAATCCTCATCTTAGGAAAAAAAAAAGCTAAAATTGTGCTGCCATCTGCTATTACATTTATACACTATGCTTCAAAGTGCTGCCATCTGCTATTACATTTATACACTATGCTTCAAAGTGCTGCCA
>NW_013668151.1:109249-117882 GCF_000517525.1 Limulus polyphemus
AAAAAGCTAAAATTGTGCTGCCATCTGCTATTACATTTATACACTATGCTTCAAAGTGCTGCCATCTGCTATTACATTTATACACTATGCTTCAAAGTGCTGCCATCTGCTATTACATTTATGCATTATACTTCGAATTTTAATTGTAGTTTTAAAGTTTATTAGTAGATGGTAGCACTTTACAGGTAGATAAAGTGAATTAAAGAAAATATTTGCTGTAACCAACGGTCAAAAGACACAATAAACGTTGCTATGACCTCTTAAAATCGTTAAAAACGTCTTTCAGTTTGGTGGAATGTTTTGTTTGTGCGGAAGATGTTGCTCAAATTCATATCAATGTTTTTTAAGTTGGAAAATTTCATCCGACAAAGAAAAAAAATAAAATAATGGTTAAAAGTTGGTTGCACCAGAACGAAATAGTTCGAACTCAACTTAAAAAACAATAATATCTGATCTAGATATATCGAAAGGTATTCAAGTGAAATAAACGTGTGGAATATAGGAAAATACGACACACGCAACTTGAAAGAAAAGTATGAAATTTGATATGTTGGCAATCTAAAATATTTTTAGGACAGATCTTACTTGGTGAAAAAATACAAGGTTTTAGGAGATTTATACTTGGAGTTGTTTTAATGTGCGTATCATCTAGCAATTCTAATAAATGAATAAAATACCTTGTCAAACGCTGAAACAGGTTCTTAAACGCTTCCAAACAACTGAAAAGTTTCTCTCGGATATCGAATCATACAGGATAAAAATCGCAAATTCGTCAGTTTTTAAGATTGAAACGAAATTCTGAAATTGGTTTCATAACGTTTAATATTTAAAATAACTCAATGTTATACAGTTATAGTGATAAACAATTTTAACGTTCCATTGAAAAAATAATGAGTTAGATATTTAAAAAATTTACAAAAGTTTATATATATATAGTTATACTGATTCAGAGGCAGTTTACCGTCTTAAGAGATTCATGATATTTCAGTAAAAATTGTAAAAAAAATCTACTATTTAGTTCATATACTTAAAACGTCTCCCTCTTATGTGTGGTAAGTTAGGATTAACCGTTTGAGAAAACAACAACAACACCATATGCATCTTTTTTTATCAATATGGATTTTTATTAAAATAAGCGTCTAGAATGAACGTATTTACATGTATAGTTTTTCTGATAATTTTTAAACGCCTTAATTTTATTTCACCACATTGTTGTAACTTTACTCATTTTTAACATTATGCATTATGCTATATTACACTCATGTGAACATGTTCAATCAGATATGACGCTAGGTTGTTTCTTCACTGTTTTCGATGACGTCAAACACGACTGTTTGTTGTGTAGTTATGGTAATTTCGATAAGGTTTTACTCGCATGAAATTGTGTACATTTCAAAACAACTTGAACTCCTAATTTTCAAAGCATCTACTTAACTGAATATAACAATCGGCAGGGAAAGAATTTAAAAAACTAAATATGTTTTAAAAGAGGTAATAGTGGTTCATCATCTGTTTTGGAAATTTCTGTTGATACAGAATAAACTGTATGACTATGTGTGTAACTGATAGTTTTGTAGTCGATGTTCTAAGATATCGTTCAAGCCTGATAAACGTTCCTGTATTTTTTGTTTTGCGCTTAACACCACAACACCAAGTTTTGGTCTCTAGACTAGTGCTTCTCAATTGGGTGAATGGTTCTCCCAGGGGTTAATGAGATCAGAATTAGGGTGAATGAGTTTTTATCAATTATACAACAAATTCAAGAGCAAGAAAGTCATTAGTTATTATTATCTATTCTAGTTGTAGTTCGATAAATACATTTATTTTATGTTGTGGTCATTTTAGTGGTAGTTTGATGTATATTTAAATCATAATAAATAATTTTTGTATTTTAATTTAGTACTTTTTTGTCTTTTTCAAACTGGGGTGACTGATATTGGAAAAGGTTGAGAAGCGCTGCTCTAGACAACCAGCAATTCAGGTAGACTTTTTATTCTGCAGTACCAGCCTAGCTAACGAGATTCGCTAATAAATGTTTGGTATTGAAGTGTGGCGGACAAACATTACATTCGAAATTCTGTCTGTACACATCCGATCTGAAATCCGTAATATATTACCTGAAATTGTCAAACATCACCAAATAAAACTTCAGAGCCTAATGTTAAAATGTTATCACGTTTTTATTATGTGGTATGAATATTTTTTAAAGAAACAAATAAAAATGATTACATTTTTTGTAGGTTTTAAGTACTGATTTTGATGTTCTTCTTCATTCTTCTAAACCTTTCATATAATTTTTACTTCATAAAACTGTAAGTTTTATATTTGTTTTAGTTCGGAAAAACACCACACGCCGTTTCACTATGTAGTGTATTTACGATCACGGGCATACAATTAAAATAACTTTTTACCATACCAAAATTATAAGCAAGCATATTTTGTTAAATGTTTCATTTAATATATAAGTAATAAGTTTAAGCCCGTTTTATACATATGTTGTTTTACAATTTTTTTCGATGATTTCTTCACCAATTAAAGTGGTAAAATACTTAAAACACAATTACAATTTTAGTTGAAAATAAAATCTTTATGTATTTAGCCAGTCACCAAATCATTTTGGGTTTTTATAGCTTACAGTTTGAAAATAGGATCACCCTTGGTCCTTTATCATACAACACCGTCCTTTTACTGGAAAAATTGTTTTTCAGGTAGCTTTCAAGGTGGTCCCATTCCTGGTATACATTAGAAGTTATCTCGATAGGACCCTTGAGATCTTCGACAGGTTGATTTACCTTTGTTGAAGTCTTCTCTGAAGCTAACCATTTGGCCATTCTCGCACCAACTTGCTTACAATGTCGATCATGATGGACGACCTTAGCCTTGGACATTGTGTGTTTCTGGATTTTGTACATCTTACTATATATATATGTAATTTTAATTACAGTATTACAGTATAGGGTCCTTCCTAATATGTACTAAACTTTAGAAACAGACTTCATTTGTAGCCTGGATTGTGAAGCCTTATTAACAAATACATCATAATGACTTTACATTTTGTCACTGGTTTAATTAAATCTTTCTTGGATAAAGCGTATGGTATTGATGGTGTTTCTTAGTCTCACTGCATCATCTGTTTAAGACTGTGCTCAGTGTGAATATAGAAAGTCCAAACATTAGTGATGCTGGTGGGGCACCTATAACTTCATGAATGGATTTTTTGGTAGCTCATGAGTGTCAATTATCTTCTCCATTGTCTTATTAAAACATACGTGTCCAGCTATTAAAGGTTGTAGACGTGTTTCTGATTATGGTTACTGTGGGAGTACACACTGAAGCTGCAACATAAGTGTCCAGCTATTGGAAGGTTGTAAAGGGATGAAGTGTTTCTGATTATGGTTACTGTGGGAGTACACACTAAAGCTGCAACATAAGTGTCCATCTATTGGAAGGTTGTAAAGGGATGAAGTGTTTCTGATTATGGTTACTGTGGGAGTACACACTGAAGCTGTGATTTCTGTCTACTCATAACTTGACATTTTTGGACACAGCAAGTTTCTTTGTAGGTATTTGTGAAGGCTTTTATAGTAATAGCGATTTCCTCTTGTTGGAACTTTATGATCACTTGCTCTTTGTTTCAACTTAAATCTTGCTTTGACTCTAGAAGCAGCTTTTATTACCAGGTTAGATTGAATATTGGCAGCTGTAGCGCCAGTATCAATCAACACTTTGCAAGGCTTCCCATCAGTGGATGTATTAACAACAAACAAATAATTCTAAACTTTCTATTAGATTCCATTTTTCATTTTTGCAGGAATGTCATCTAACTGTTTTCCACAAAATCGTAAATCACTGCTGTTTATTTATTTAATTTGTTCTACTGTGACGTAAGTACTGAAGGTTGAGTACGTTACATTAAAAGAATTTTGAATAAAAAAAAATATAAAGTCACGTGACAGCCACAGCCAGTATAAAGTCGCGGTGAATGGAAGATATGAGAACTACATTTTTGGGCGTTACATAGGTAGCATTACGCCACCAAAAAGTGATCGCTTTTGGGAAGGGTATGTTACGTTTTATGACATAAAATATTTATATATTCAGCTCAAGGAGCTGGATTTAGAATTTCTAATATGTGATATGCCTTACATTTAATGGTATTGAAACACAAATGAATATGTAGCAAGTTAGGGACCCAGGATAATCCAGAAAAAGGTTTAGAAAGAAGTTATTCCATAGCGTTGGTAATCAAATTGAGCCGTTTTGTAACAAGTGTGAATCCACACACACACAAAGATCAGTGGCAAGAGCCTTTCACATATTGCAGACAACAGTGCACAACACAATCAAGAATAATCTCTGTCTGGAAAAGCTTCAACGACATAGTTGTTCAACTGTTGCATACTTCAAGAAGCTGAAAAATGAAACTGGTATTCATGCTATTCCATGCAAGCCATCAGATACAGCACCTACGAATCTATTTTTGATAATGAAAAAATATCGTTCTCGCACGACATCCTTCTCGGTATAGGTAGGTCAGAGTGCACATGTCACGGCCTTTTAGAGAGTTAGATTCAAAATTTAATTAAACTACTTTATTATTAATGTATACGAATAAACTTGATATCAAACGTATCAAAAATCAAGTTTTAATATTATATACGTTTTAAGTTCTTAATTTTATGACTAAATACTTAAATAATCTCCAATCTTCCCCTAGTATGAGAATTTTTCTCCCTTCTCTAATGTATTTACTACCCCTTTCTGAAGTATGGAATGTAACATAACTCACTCACTCATTATAATATAAATATTACAAAGGCAAAGTCTCATTTATATAGCCTTAAATCTTATTTGTTTATGGAGTCATACACTAGAAAATGAAACCCACTTATTACGTCCACCTGTCACACACCCTCTTTCACAAATTGCAAATAATTTTCTCTGAATTTTTATACTATATTATTTATAATCAATAGAAAAGCGAGGTTTTCATCTGTCTAATGAGTAGTATATTACGCTGTGTTCAGTACAGAATATTGTATATTTCATTTCAGTTTAAAAGTTTCTTTCGCGGTGTTCAAATTTAGAAGCTTAAATAATTATTTTAAAGCTTTTATGCCATAATTAGAAAGCCAGTTATATTATGATAATTATAGAGTTTTGTTTGCTTTGTGCGTGTTATCATTTTGTATTTTTAGGTGCATTATTTAAGTAAATAAATATTTAGTGTACTAATGTCAATAGTATAAAAAAGTAGGGTTAAATTTTATCGGCAATCTACAGCAAAAAACAAGAGGGCAAAGATAAGTACTGAATTTCTCTTTTTTTATATGTATATTCTTTATTATTGGATATTATCAAGATTCCCAATAATCAAATAGAGTATGACCAAAAGTGGCGACAAGAACGGTAAGAACAAGGCGAATTCCAAAATCGTTTTAATATAAGAAACCCAACCTCTGTAGTTTATAATCTGTTCTATCCAATGATATTTGATCATTTCCTGTTACTATTTTCAAAGCTGTGCTTCATTAGTAATTGTTCAGATCACGTGCTATGACATCATAAAAGGATGGGAAAGGACTGCAACAGTAAAACCTTAATTGGAGAAGGAGGATCTCATAAGAAACAAGCCACGGCTAATTATATTCTCAGGGGATGGTAGGATATTAGAAAATATAAACCTATGATTTTGGAATAGGCAGAAAAATTCTAAGGAATTTAATGAGTGTGCTGACTCTTCCGAGCTAGTAAAAAATGAGTTTGAATTCTTTTTTTTTTTTTACTTTTCTTTGAATTATACCCAATGACCAGCAAAATCAATAGCTTGCTACTCTTTTCTTTGAATTATACCAAATGACCAACAAGGTGAATAGCTTGCTACTCTTTTCCTTGAATTATACCAAATGACGAACAAGGTGAATAGCTTGCTACTCTTTTCTTTGAATTATACCAAATGACCAACAAGGTGAATAGCTTGCTACTCTTTTCCTTGAATTATACCAAATGACCAACAAGGTGAATAGCTTGTAATTCTTTTTTGAATTATACCAAATGACCAGCAAGGTGAATAGCTTGTAATTCTTTTTTGAATTATACCAAATGACCAGCAAGGTGAATAGTTTGTAATTCTTTTTTTAATTATACCAAATGACCAATAAAGTGAATAGCTTGTTATTCTATCTATTCACTTTATAAATTATTTCAAACTGACCTGATATGTTTCTTACGGTATCTTTCTGTTATAGTCCTTTGGATTTTTTATTGGGAAATGCTGCTGAACTGACGAACCAAATTTTATAATTTGACGAGATAGTGATGTAACTGGAGTTGTCGAGGAAATCCCTGCAGTCATGTAGGAACACGTGTAGAGCAGATGGGTTATTCTATTTCATATTGCAAACTCAACAGTGTTTCAGGTTATAATGTTTGAATGGATGTGGAGAGATGTGTGGCGCAATTCAATTTCTAGATATTTTATCCTAGACTTAATATCTTTTCATACATATCTTACGGGTTATTTAATTTTGTTGATATAATATATTTGTTTTTAGATCTTGCTATTGTAATCCTTCTGTACATATTCTATAGCTTTATCAACTTCAGTCTGCACATTTTCTTGTCTTCCATCAGATATATTTTGATAGCAATTCCTTTGTAAGTCTTATGTTTCACTTTTGTAATTTCTCTCTCTCTCTCTTCTTGATCTTTATTCGGTGTTGTCTCTTTCTTGCAATTCCCCTCTCTTTATTCTTTATTCTTGATTTTTTGTTTCTTTCTTCACAATAACTTGCCCCCACTGGCTGAGCGGTAAGTCTGAAGGCTTATAACGCTAAAACCCGGGTTTCAATACGCGTGGTCGGCACATCATAGATACTCCATTGTATTGCTTTGTGCTTAACAATATACAAACAAACGTCATAATCTTTTAATTTTCTGTTTTTTCTTATTAGTTTTCCTTCTACTGTTTTATCATTTTCGTAAAAGTTTTTATCTAGTTTCGAACACAGATAGCTCATTGTGTACGTCTGCGCTTTGCGACAAACCACCACCAACAACGACAACCTTATTTCTGTCAGAAAAAGTATTTTGTTCCACTTCCAAAGAATACGCAGCTCGTATCTTCCACCAATGTTACAATATATCTGTTAAAAGAAGTAAACATGTATACGTTCTAGATTTTCAGCGACTTCATTCAGTACTTATTAATCAGAAGACATTTTGTTCTCTCCGGTACTAAAACTCTCGTGTACAGTGTTTGCTATTCGTTGTTATAAACAAAATAAAATAACGGATTGAAGCAAAACTTTAAGATTACATAAGCACCTCTATTTTTAAAGAAAATATTTTAAGTTAAATGTATAAAATAAAGTTAGATAAACAATTATAATTATGCTGTAACAACTTTTATAGGCAATTACGATGGTATAAAGAATAAGGATAAGTGAATTTAAATTATGTCGTGAACGTTTCTAATCTGATGATTTAACGTCTTCCCCCAAAATAAAATTAGTAAAATAATATTTATCCTCTGAGTTTGAATAGTTCCGTATTAATAGTTTTCAGCTAGAAATTCGAGATGTTGTATGAGATAGGAGAGCGTAAAACTGATATTTTATGAAGAGTGACGTCAACTAGTTGAGTCAGTATGATACACATTTTAACAAATAATATAAGATGGCTGAACCTCGTGAGATATTACTGGGACTACGGCCGAAAACATTTTTAACAGTGATGGTACTCAACTAATGAAATAACACATTGTAATCTTCATAAATAAAAACGTAAGAAAACTATTTCGTTTTATTTGAAGTTAAGCAAAAAGCTACACAATGGGCTATCTGTGCTCTGCTCGCCACGGATATCGAAACCGTTGTAAGTCCGCAGACATGCCGCTGTGCCACTGGGAAGCAAGAAAAGTATATTCAATTAGCTATAGTCGTTATCAATGCCAGGTTAAATTTTTAGTTTCGCTATAAATTGGTAGCTTAGTCTAATCTGAAATTAATCTTAATAATTCATATTCAGAATATCAGAAATTAGATTTATAAATGGTGTAATTTTGTCAGGTGGCATAGAATATGGTAATATGAATGTCCTAGATTTATTTTTGTTCTCATATATAATTAGATAATTCTGAGACAGTCATGACAAAATAACGGAAAAAGCTCATTTTAATTTTTAATTCTGCGGAAAAGAAATTAAAGTTAAATATATTTTGATGGAGCTTCAGGAAAGTATAAACGAATCACAATCAAATATATAACGTAGCTTTAATATGAGCATTTCCATGACAATTCCATTAATGAGAACCCTTGGTTAGTCAGCGCTAAGTCTGAGGGCTTATAATGCTAAAAATCGGGTTTCGATACTCGCGGAAGATCGACCAATGTGTAGCTTTGCGCTTAACAACAACTAAAAACAACCGATTATACGAGTTTGCGATGTTACAGCGCAACCATGATTTAAGGTTTTAGCGCCAGAATATTTCGAGGTCTCATTGCAGCATTTGTACAGGTCAATAAAATTTAATTATAAACATATAATATTTCACTTTGTATTTTTTTAAGCACAAAGCTACACAATAGTTTTGGCCAGATGGTTAGGGTACTCGACTCGCAATCTGCGGGTCG
>NW_013668151.1:118557-125722 GCF_000517525.1 Limulus polyphemus
CAGGAAGGTTGGCTGTCACAATCCTCCACTTCTTGCTGTTCTGTGCTTTTCTCATCGGGGTCTTCATATTTTGATATCTCAGTCCACTCTTTAATATTTGTCATCCACTCTGTTGTTGGTCTTCCCCTGTATCTTTTCCCTTCTATCTGACCCTCTAGTAGGACTCGCTAGATGTTGTCTGAGTAGAAAGTAAAAAAAATAAAAGAATATTTCCCTTACAGTGTCATTATTTTAATACTTCTGTTAATCAACTTACCTTCGTATTGCTACTAGCTTCTAATTGATTTTATTATAAAAAATCACAAATCATTGTTTTATTGTTGAGCTGGATTCATAATGAATAAATGTTACTTTGCCGCTTAAACCATGTGATTGGAGTTTAAACATTGGATTTGTGTTATTATTACATGGTCTTTCCAATCTCTGATGATAAAAAATTGCCGATGTTGAAAACAGTGCTATTTTTCGGGACAGAGAATAAAACAGAATATTGAAAATACCAAAAAATAGTTCTATTCTTTCAGCACAATATACTTAGCACGTTCCTTATGGAAGCCAGAATGAATAGACTTTACTTCTTTGCGAGGTGATATAATTGCTGACATCTAATAATAAATCTCCAAGTTTATTAAAGCGAACGTAGAAAAATGATAAGTTTGGAGACCATTTATAAAATACGAAACTATTAGAAGAGATATTTAAACAATCTTTTATAACTATGGCTCATCCAATTATTGTTTTATATAAAGTGGTGTCACTTAAGCCAGTAATTGAATATTATTGTACGATCTTATATATTTTACTCAAATGATATTTAACTTAATACTCAAGAAACGGAACACTCATCGTTTAAGAAACCTAAACGGTTAAGCTTCAAATTAAGATCTTTACGTAAATATGCGCCAAACTTTGAGTTTTTTTTTGTATTGTGTGTGCAACTCATGACGCTAGATTCGCGTTTGGTTTAAGTAATTAGTTACTGGTTTTGATTACAGTTTTATTTATAACGTTAAAGCAACCTGGAAACTCGGCGTAGGTGTGATATAAAGTTTTCTATTTCGCGTACTCTCAACAACTTTACAATTATATTTCATTTAATCTATAATACTTTACACTTAATTTGATTCATGTTTCGCAAATATTCAGTTGGGATAGTGATGTACAAAAATTAGTGGAGGAACTTGGGGAGGGGGGCACTGAGGGCACGTGTTTCCCAAATTTTGATCTTGTAGCAAAGTACCTCTTTATCAGGGAAAGTCACTGTTTCAGCTCTGAATAAATGATCACAGTTAACACAGCAAATAAGGAGCCCGCAACCGTAGGTGCTTCCCTCCCAAATTCAAATTTATTCCACTGGCTATAGATATTCATACTTGTTAGCACGACTTAAGAGTGCCTGCAAGGTTTCCATCGTTAGAAAGGAGAATACATTCACATTAGTTGATATTTACTAAAACACTATGTTTGAATGAAAATATGTGTAAAACGTAATATCAATAAGCTGTTTTAAAACTTATGAAACTCGACCTATTGCTTCTTACAAAAAAGAAAAGACTTAAAGCTTTTATTCCATTTCATTGTTTCAAGTATTCCCCTGAAGTCCGTACAAATCGATGTATTATAAAATGAAAATGGCTTTGCTTATAATTCCTCGGCTGTTTAAGTGGACCGTTGAGTATATCTTAAAATCTGGGAGAGGAAGTGAAATCTATGAACTGTAGACATACCGTTAAAGACCTCGAACTTACGGATATCGTTAATCACAAATTTACGGTTGCGTATCGAGTTTTGAAAAGCTCGAGCTCAACTTTTTTGTATTTCATGTTTTTGTTCGAAGTTCGTATTTTCTCACTATTTCATACCACATATTATTTCACATGTCGATTCGGTTCCAGTTCATTAATGTTTTGGTGGAATGGTAGCACATACTTTAGTGGCGATGTAGGGGACGACACGAGAAGCTGGCATAGAATTCAGCCGTACATTTGAATACAACTGGGGGAATAATATAAAATGCTGTTGTACCAAGGAATGTGCATTGAAGAAGAACCCAGCAACCCAGAAGTTTACTTCCAGTGTTTCCTGAAGTGCATCTGTTCACTGTAACCATTAGAAGATGTGCAAAAATTTGTGTTAGATAAAAAATAAAGCAGAAGAGTAAATGTAAGACAGGAAAAAACAACCACCTTTGATCCAGTAATAAGGTGTTTTAAACTGTATATATTATGTTAAAATATCAGTTCTGTGTAAAATTAGAAGAAAAAATGTTGAGTGAAACATTTCAGGCATATAGAAGTATGATCTATTTAGTCCTAAGGCAAACGAAAACTCATTTAAGGTTAACGTTGCTAATATATATATTTGAACCTGAGGGGAACGGTCTTAGTGAGTGAATTATACATACTCACACACACACACACACATATATATATATATATGCAGAAAACAAATGAAAACCGGTTGGAAAATATAAAAAAACCAAATATTTCTATTAATCAAGCAATGCATTAATATAAAATTGAATTACCGGCTTTTTAGAGAAAACACGTTTTTATGCATCATTGCATAAATATTTTATTTAAAGTCAACGTTCCTCAGAGCAAAAATAGAAACAACGTAATATAGTATCAATAAGCTAAGAAAATTTAGATAAGATCAATTAACAAACAAAGAAAATATGAAATCCTTTTGAATGAAACAACATGAGTTTTGGTTCATTATAGAATTGATATTTTGTATGAACATTAATCCAATAGCTTTACTTGAAAACAACATATAGCAGTTGATTTAATTATTTTTGCTTTTTATTTTAGTTTTTAAGATTCCAAATTTGATTGTCATAATCAATACATACATGTCGTGTCGCCCCCTCTTATCCTTTCTACTCCCTCTTACTTTTCTTTTTTAATTTTGTATTTGCATTTAATCTGTTGTATTTATATATAAGCATAAATGAACAGATGTAATACTTTCCAAGTCTAATTAATCACGTACCTGTGATATCTTAGCTTTGTCTTCTTATCATAGCGCCTAATTAAATAGATAGATCCACGTGCCTGTGATATCTTAGATTTGTCTTCGTATCATAGCGCCTATTTTTTAATTTATCAGGAAAGTAAACTAGGTGTTCTTTAAGCTACATTAAAAATAATGACTGAGCCACTTGTTTTAACTACTAGTTTTAAATGAACACACGTCCTTCTAAGCTAACGATGACTGAGCCACTTGTTTTAACTACTAGTTTTAAATGAACACATGTTCTTCTAAGCTAACGATGAATGAACCACTTGTTTTAACTACTAGTTTTAAATGAACACATGTTCTTCTAAGCTAACGATGAATGAACCACTTGTTTTAACTACTAGTTTTAAATGAACACATGTTCTTCTAAGCTAACGATGAATGAACCACTTGTTTTAACTACTAGTTTTAAATGAACACATGTTCTTCTAAGCTAACGATGAATGAACCACTTGTATTAACTATTAGTTTTAAATGAACACATGTTCTTCTAAGTTAACGATGGCTGAGCCACTTGTTTTAACTACTAATTTTAAATAAACACATGTCTTTCTAAGCTAATGACGAATCATATTTTGGTTTTCCCAAAGTTGTTGGTAAGCAGGTGTTTATTGTTTGTTCGTTTTAAATTTAATAGAGAAGTGACAGATACTAATAATTTGCCGAAATTTAGATACATTTGTGTTATGCATAAGATATGATAATTGTTTAACAAGTTGGTTGAGGGTACGCATATATTTTTTCACAGTATTTTGATTTCAGATAGGAGGGAACACGGAAAGCAATGTTTCTGATCATACTTAAAGCATGGCTTAAGAGGTGGTTTTATATTATAAGATTCTTTTAGGTAATCTTGATATTATTTTACAGATCTTTATGAAAAGGGATTTGTTGTTGTGATTTGGTTTGGTAAATAATTTCTATCGCACTCTATAAGTATCAGGAAGATCGATTTAGAATTTTCTAATCTCTACCTGGCTGCTTTTAGCACAAATTATAAACATCACTTTTGACTGCAGACTCGTGAAATTGTTTTCTCGCGATTGATTTTATGACTCATTTTACTCCTAGTAGATTTCACTTGACAAGCAAAGTACTTTTGTCAAATATGATTACTTAACACGCTCTTTAAACCTAATGAATTTATCTGACTCACATAGACATTTTTACATCATTTTTTCACTTGTCTACTCGTTGTTTTTCCATGTGGTTTTATCGTTCTTTAGTGGCTATATGTGCTATCTAATTGTTCGCGGGACTCTCTTCACTGCTGGAAATGTTTTTCTTCTTATTTTGATACCATGTGAATGTTCTGCAGCTTGACTTATGCTATGTAATACGGAGAGGCTATCTTAAAGAAAATACAACTGAAAATAACTCTTGGCTCAGATTTGAAGGGTTCAAATACATCTCCTAGAATTTTTTTTAGCATAGATCAAGCGTAAGATTTAATAGTTATAATGTACACCGTATTTTTTAAGTCTTAAAATGTATCGTATTTTTCACAAAAGTCTACCTATCCCAACGTCTATTCACATCATCTATATCTCTGCAGAGTTTGAAACACAAAACGTTTTGTCAGTCTGAGATTTTGATCCGTTACTTGCTGATTAACTTTATACGTTTCATGTGGAGTTAAGTCATCTGATATCGAAATTAAAGCTGCGCATAACGTAAACACGAATAACTCTCAAGAAGATGAGTCGCTCAGAAAAATATATGGTTATTGGAATAAACAACGAAACTGAAAATTCCAGGAAAACCAAATCAACAAAAACTAAATCAATAAAAACAAATAACAGGTGTATATTAACCAGTATGCAACTGCAGTGAAGTTAACGGAAAATAGTTTCGTCATAGACTAGCATCTGCCCACAGAACAATTATTTAAAGATATTTGAAATAATAACAGCCAATTAAACGTATATAAAGTGGTATTTTATAGCACTTTTAAAAACAGTATCTTTAGCTACTCAAGAAAATTAATAGTAATATATCGCATATTGTAACACGCTTGTTAATAATAAAAATCGAAATAAACATAAAACACTTTCTAATAATAAAATGTCGAAAATCATAACATATTTGTTAATGATAAAAGTCGAATATCATAACACATTTGTTAATGATAAAAGTCGAATATCATAACACATTTGTTAATGATAAAAGTCGAATATCATAACACATGTGTTAATGATAAAAGTCGAATATCATAACACATTTGTTGATGATAAAAGTCGAATATCATAACACATTTGTTAATGATAAAAGTCGAATATCATAACACATTTGTTAATGATAAAAGTCGAATATCATAACACATGTGTTAATGATAAAAGTCGAATATCATAATACATTTGTTAATGATAAAAGTCGAATATCATAACACATTTCTTAATGATAAAAGTCGAATATCATAACTCTTTCATTGCAATTCTTAATTGCAGCTTGGGGTTTGTTACTTAATAAGTCTGTTTTTTATGGATGTTATTCTTTCTTTTTTATTCATTCCCTATTAGTTACTTCTTTGTTTATATTGTGTAATGAATAACGCAAACAACAGATCCAGGCGTGTTTACTGGTTAGGAATGGCCATGTCTGAAAATTGAAGTTTCTGATCTGGCAGGGGGAAGTGCGACTTAATATTTAACATGTTAGAGTGTGAGTCTAAAATCTGTCGTTTACACCCCGTTATAACAAAAAGAAAAACAATTGAATTCGACTCTTTGGAGTCGCGGGTGCGTTATAAGAGTGGTGGTCAAATCCCACTATTCGATTAGAGTAGACGGTGAGTAGTGTTGACTAGCTGTCTTCCCTCTAAACTATAATTCCAAAATTAGGGATGACCAGCGCAGATAGCTCTCGCGTAGCTTTGCTCGAAATTCAACAATAAATAACTGAGCTGGTCCTTAACACCATGTATAATGCAAAGTGCCGTTCTGGTTGAAAGTGCTAAACCTATAGTAGCAAACAACAACAGTAAAATCGATAAGACACGAAGATATATGATTATAATAAAGCATGATTGAAGAGCTTTCTATTAGATTAAAGCTTTAAAAACAATACTCACAGAGCAGTATATTAATTATTTGATATGTTTGAGATTAACATTGATGTATGGGTGCGTGTAAAAAAAAGTGCATGAGCAACGAGTTAGCTGCTGTAAATCAAATGTTATCCACAGAGATTGAGTGTGGGATAACTACCTACTGGACCAATTTTTATTGTTAAAAATACAGAAACTAAACACTTTATTAGGAACTCTCATATTTGTTCATCACATAATTATTTGGCTTACGCAAAATATACTGACGAAGTTATGACCCAAATAATTGATTGAGCCTTATAAATGCATCAGTGTGGTGATATCATGATGAGGCTGAAGAGAATTGCTAAGAGCTAGGAATTTCATAGCTTTTTAAGTACAATGGCACTGAATGCTCATCTCGTAGGAGCGTCGTCAAGATGTTGTTCAAAGACATCTGTCACCATAGTCTATCGGCAATAGCAATCGAAAAAATACGTCTGTCACTAGGAAACCTGTTGCTAATATCCGCTGGTAGAGAAGACGATTCGACATACAACATACAACTGTGTTCCAGTTGACACGAATCTTTCAACAGTATACAAAATTTAACTACTTCCAACTGTACCATGTGTTCGACCTTAGGGATAGTTAAAGTGCAAACTGTTGACAGTCTGAATGACTAGAAACATTTGATGCATAATATGGTTTTATTAGACATGTTTTATCCCTTTCTTTTGTAATTGTAGAGAAAAATAGTAGAAAAAAAAATACACGAGTCTTGACTTTGCCTTGTATTGGCCTGATAGTACAAGCCGTTGGAGGTGTTATAATGTTTTTGGCGAGATTAAAAAAAAATATTTTGAAGAGTTTTTGACACCAGAGAAAAGGTATGGAATCATTCAAAAACTATAGACTCGATTAGTTTAACTTCTCTTAGTTTAATATTACCAAGTTGTTGGAGTTTCATGTAAGGTTCTGTGCTGACTGATGTTATTTATCGTGATCTTAGGAAGTATTTGCTAAGGTGTCTCACAAAAACTTAGTTAGTAATGTTACGTATCTGCTTGTTTGTTTGTTTCCGGTAGAAATTCTTTCCGAGGATCTTCAGCGATACGA
>NW_013668151.1:126021-140166 GCF_000517525.1 Limulus polyphemus
GGAACTCAAAATAACTACTGCTCTCTCTCTTCATTAACCCTGCTGGCTTTCTCTGCCAGCCTTATATACTAACAAAGAGGGCATCTCGGACTTCCCCGATCATTTGAGAAACATCACACACGCTACCAGCAGCGTCTCGTGACTTCCGCTGTCTTAACAGTAATTTGGATATTTATGGAATTCGTGGAAAAGTTACAAAGTCAGCAAAGAAAAAAACAAAGCAAAGCGTGATGATAAAGGTTAAATTTTCCGACTGGAAAAATCATACTTGTGTTTGGCCTCTCAGGGGTATTTTAAATATCTTAGTTATTTATTACTTACACTAATTATTTGGACAACTTCTTCAATATTAATATTTTTAAATCTGCTGATTATACTAAGATGTTTGGAAGAGACGATTTTGTTAAGAATGCTTCTGACCTTGTCAGTTCCAATGAATGGGCCCTAATGTGAAAGATTAATTTTAATATTGAAATGCTTAAAGTCGTACTCTTGGAAAATTAAAAAAAAATCACTTTTAACATGAAAGGAGCATTGATGCTGTGGAAGAAGGAAAGATTTAAATTAGTTGATATAGGCCTTAAACCTTATGCTGATTATTTATTTCTGATGAAAACAGAAAATAGATTTTTGGTTACATTTATAGGAATGTTAAATTTGAGAACAAAAAGATTAGTGTACAAAACTCTGGAGAAGCGTCAACTGGAGTAATATCTGACGTTTCATCCCCCTTATTACCGAAAGTATACTGACATGCTGGAAGGAATGCAAGGAGGGGTATACTAGATTGATTTTTTGGTTTAAGTAATCTAATTTCTAAGTAGAGGATTGGAGGTTTAGACTTGTTTTCTCTGGAGAGCAGACGAATTAGCATGGACTTGATTTAGTGAAGTAGTCAAAGTTTTTTAGGGTTTAGCCAGTCTTTTTAGGGGTTGGTTGATTGAATGATGGAATGAACAAATTGAAGTATAAACTTGAAATGAACGTCGATATACGGATGCAGATTTTTATTACGTTACAGTATGATCTTGTGGAAGAGTTTGTCTTTTGAAGTTTTCATTTAAATGTTGAATGTGTATAAGGATTTTAATAGCTATGTATATGTTTACTAATACAACTCTCTGACAGCATATGTAAATCAATATGTATCAACTTAGTATCCATTGATTCAAGAAAGGCTCCATCAATATGGTTATCTAAAGGGTTAGTCGTTAATAGTGTTATTATATCAAGCTATTCTAAAATGTTTAAAATTTACAAGTTCCGGTTTACTCTTAATGAAGCCCTAAACATGGTCCCTGGTTACTATCGTTCTTTATGCTTAAGAAATACCATTCGTAGGTGGAGTTTCTGGCTACTGTGAAGGATTACATCGAAATACAGTCTTCTGCAAAATGTATGCATATTTTGAACAAATAAGATCATTATTATTAATATGAAATACAAATACCCTTAGCATTGTAAAACTGAGAAATGCATGTTATATTAAACATCTACATATGTAATTTGTACAATGACACAGGTTCTGTTGACATCATAAACGATTTATTAGAACAACAAACAATTTTATCAGACACCTGTAGAAAGATGTGTAATTCAGCATTTCACCTATCACAACAAAACCTTACCAAAACATATATAATGACAACATATAACATCAAATTATTATAAATAGCGTCTGTAACCTTAGATCAGTTCATATTAAATATTCAGTAGTTGGTTGTTCCTCCTCGTGCTCTAATAGCCTTCGCAAGGCGACGGGGCATGCTGTCTACGAGGTTACTGATGTAATCCACCATGATTGCATTCCAACTTGTCACTAGAAGGTGCTGCAACTCAGCTATAGTAGCTGGTTTAAGGCCGTGGTTAATAATTTTCTGGCTCAGTTCTGCTCAACAGATCTAAATGGGATTACAATCTGGAGACCTTGCTGTCCATGGCAATCTTGTAACTTCCTCCTGATCAAGGTATTTCTGTACAATACACGCAATGTGGGCAGTGGCAGTGTCATCCTGAAACACAAAGTTATTGCCTAACCTTGTCCTACAATATGGCAGAAATATCGTCTTCTGTGATGCCTCTAAGAAGCGCCATTGACGTTTCCGTGGATGCTATGAAGAGCAGTTTTTCACCATGATGAATTACTGCCCAAACATGTACTGCACCACCTCCTTTGTGTTCCCTGTGGGAAAGACAGTCTTCCCCATCAGGCAACCAACGAATACGAATCCTACCACCAGCTTTAACAAGCCAGAAACAGGACTGTAAACTGGCATGCTGTCTTGCCCAAGTAACACGGTGACGGTTGTGAATTCTAGTTAATATCGGTTTGCAGATAGCCCTTCTTCCAATATAACTTTGATCTGTCAGTCTCCTATTCACTGTTCTTCTGGATACCCTGTCGTAAGGTGTTGCAAGATATCTTTCGACCTTGACGTATTAGTATTAACCTGATGAAAACACGGCCATCTCGTTTATCGACGTCTACCAGTAGTCTTTCCTAGAACAATGTTTTCTGTAGTTCGATTACATTTCAGGATTATGGATATAGTACACTTGGGGTACCCTACTGTTTTGGCAATGGCCGTTTGATTCATACCCTTTATGGACAGTCGAATAATTTTACACTCTGCAACTTCTGGCACGTGACAAAGGATGTCTCTACAGTAAGTACAGAGTAATTGTTTGAACAAAACGCTGATCTGTTTCGAAAAAGATTATACCAAAAGCACACCCTTTCATACAAAACATCTGTGTATGTATGTTTTGATGAACAAATGCTCAAAATAACTTATATAGACCAGAATAACAACACGTACATGTTTGTCTGATCATACGCTACCTTCTCTGTTACTACTCGGGTATTTACCCAATAACTACTCCATACATATAGACAATAACATCTATATAGAATAGTATGCAAGCATTTTGACCAAGACTGTATGTTTTATGATCGATTATTAAATGCTTTCGTTATGCATATAGTTTTGTTTTTGGCAGAGTAAAGGTAAACTGTTGTTATGATGTGAATGCCTTATTTTAAGCAGGTGAAGTGTAATTATAAACAGTTATATTTGTCATTAGACAATGGTATTAACCTTATGAGAAACATAATTAAAAGGTAAACGGTGTGTTACTGTACTTCTTTTATTCAAAACGTGTTGTCATCTATGTTAATGATTCTACTGATTTTTACTTCAATATAGTTAAGCAAAATGTACAAAAATGTTTAGACGTTCCTTTATATATTCTTGTATAAAAATTTTAAATTAAACTACACTTATGTTTGAACTCACCTCAAGGCGCTAGTTATGTAATTTTTGTTAAGTCAAAAATTTATATTCAGGTTATTAATAACGTTAGCATTTTCCCTTCTTCTTTTAAGGAGCGGAGAAAGGAAAGGAAAGAACGTTATCGAACGAAAAGTCATGGAAAGCATCAAGTCTATAACATAGAAAATAATTTGGATTTCTACTCTCAGATTGAGACATAATATTGGTTATTCTCGGAGGGTATAAGCTGTACGAGCGACTCTAAGTAAGTAAAGTTCCAGTAATTGAAGTTTATTCACTACATTGAAATCAACAAATAACTTCTCACACTTACAACTTTTGTTTATTTGTTTGGCAAAAATTGGTTTAAAGATACATTTTAAAATAATTGAATGGATATAAGGGTGCAGACACCTTTCGAGAGTTGTATTATAGAAGATGCATTCTATACTACGAAGAGTAAAAATACGATTCATTGGTTATTCAACAAAAGTCAGTTCCAAGAGATGCTTTATTTTTGAAATATGATCGACTATAAATGTGACACTGTTAAGTGTTTTAGCCAGAAAACATACCTTTCTTATCGAAATACGTTATTCTTTAAATGTACTAATTACCTAGTGTTGATCAATAAAAATGATCATACTATCCTGAACATTATAAATGTAATATTATTTAACTCCATTTAATTTAACAGTAAACTTATGCTTTGGGTAACATAATTTAACAGTAAATGATAAAACGTTTTCGTTAGGTTAGAGAATAGCAAATAGAATTGTACTATTTCACTCGTTTCACAAATGGTTGATTCAACGAAACTATTTTTTCGCCCAATCTATTATGGATTTCACTTTATGAACAGTTTTACTTCAGTACAAAACTTTAAAATATTATAAAAAAATTTATCCATTAATTTTATAGTGTAATAATTGCCAGAATTGTTTCGGCAATATTTTATATCATGGCACAGTTGATTCATTTCTTAAGTTTAAATATTTTTACAGTGATATATTCTCAAGACATTCTATTCCAAATGATAAACTGAGTCTTATTTTCGTAGGTAATTTCATACATGTATCGTCATTTAAATTATGTATGTTCTCGGATAGACTTTCAAAGTTCAACTACAACGGTTTCTTTCTTCTTATTGAATTTTTTAAGTTTCCTAGTTCAGCAGAAGGAAGAAGGAGTCGGTAGGTTTTCCTCCCAGTAATTTCTACCTACCAATCCCCTGAAGTTATCCATTTTTTTACTTCTTATTTCAAATTTTGTTAAAATGGCAAACTGTGTTGTGATGGTGATTTATACGAGTGAATTCAATGTTGTGAGAAACTATAGAATAAAATAAAAAGCGAAGATATGAATGACTGCGTGTTAACACTTGCTTTGTCATGCACTACGGGGTTTACGAAATGAAACCGAACAGTTGCTTATGTATTTGTTTTTGTTTTTTTTACATATTTGTTTTTGTTCAAATTTCCTACACAAACTTTTGTTCATAGGTTGTAGAGTAACATCAATACCATGAATTATTGCGACACATCGTTACATTTGTCAAATGTTTCCATCTGCTACGAGACAAAATGTAACATCCCCACTGAGATTAATTTATATTGTTAGATACTCTGAACCAACTGAAAAACATGAAATTATAAATGACCCTTTTCCTACGTTTATTTACGTTTCACTGAAAAGTTTGTGAAGAGATTTCGGTAACAAACCAGGATGACTATTTCTTCACAAAAGCGTCTTTTTTTTATTTTCAGAATATAAGATTGGAATATATCACAGAATCAAATAGTACTTCGACAATAAATAAATTTACTTCATAAGCTTTTTTATATCAGTTGTTGTTTTATTGGCATAGCAGGCAATTTCGAGTTACTATTATGTATCCATGTCCATACTACGTACGTCACAAGCGAAGACAAGAAACATCATATGTTACCGTGTTTTTTTTTTCAAGAAACGAAGAAATATGCCAGTCTTTAAAATACTGCTTCAGAGATAGCCTAACAAAACAAAATTAAAACATTATACGCAAGGTATTCAGTTACATTTTCTGAGTTTACAATAATTTTAGAATAACAATATTCTGTCGTTTTTTATATTTTTGCTTTATTGACTAAAGGTAGAAAATGACGACTCATAGGATAGCCACATAACAATAAATCTTCTATTACCAGATATATGCCTCACCCAGTATTAGAACGTGTTTATAGGCTGATCTTAAAGTTAAATTGACGAATGTGTTCACCATTTCATATGGTCATAAAGGGGGAAACAAGCAGCATATAAATTATGATCGTTTCATTTGCTGCGGATTTATAATTCTGAAAGTCGCAAAAGAATATTAAAACTTTCTACCACCAGCAGAACTAAATTACTATGGCTGAAATAATAACTTTTTGCTTTAACTGTGTTCGTTGAAGCACAAATCTGGTGAGAAAGATGATAAATTGTTGGGGTTGAAATGTACTAACGTTACAAAGAAATAAAAAGGAAGATTTCAAGACTATTATGAGACTATATTTTGTTTTCGAATCATTTTTGATGAGAACTAATTAGCGTAGAAATCTTTACCTCAGAATATAAATTAGATTACAAACTTGTACTATAAAATATTAATTATATAAAATGTATAAATGAAAAGAATAATTAATATACAAACTTAAAGTAATAGATATTAGTTGGATTTATACCCCCAAAATGTTACTTAGAATGGAAACCTCACGCCCCAAAAGTATTAATTGGGTTAGAAACCTGGACTATAAAATATAAATTAGACATCAGCGTATAAAACAAAATAATAATTAGTCTACAAATTTATGGCATAAAATATTATTTAGAGTAGAAACTTATGGCGTAAAACAATTTTCGAAGGCGATTAAAAACCATTTCTGGTGAAATGCTCCAATTTTCTCAAATAAGGTAGCATGGTAAAATAGAATATTTTATATAGTGTTTTTTAATTTGAAAATCTCGAGAAAATCTACGTTTCTAGTAGTGTATTGATGAATAATATTGGAATAAACTGTTTCATTATATACTTGTGTTATGTGCTTTATTAATGATTAATATTGGAATAAACTGTTTCATTATATACTTGTGTTATGTGCTTTATTAATGATTAATATTGGAATAAACTGTTTCATTATATACTTGTGTTATGTGCTTTATTAATGATTAATATTGGAATAAACTGTTTCAGTATATACTTGTGTTATGTGCTTTATTAATGATTAATATTGGAATAAACTGTTTCATTATATACTTGTGTTATGTGCTTTATTGATGATTAATATTGGAATGAACTGCTTCATTATATACTTGTGTTATGTGCTTTATTGATGATTAATATTGGAATAAACTGTTTCATTATATACTTGTGTTATGTGCTTTATTGAAGATTAATATTGGAATAAACTGTTTCGTTATATACTTATGTTATGTGCTTTATTGAAGATTAATATTGGAATAAACTGTTTCATTATATACTTGTGTTATGTGCTTTATTGATGATTAATATTGGAATAAACTGTTTCATTATATACGTGTGTTATGTGCTTTATTGATGATTAATATTGGAATAAACTGTTTCATTATATACTTGTGTTATGTACTTTATCATATCATCTTCTCTGGACTGTTCATTCATTGTTTTTTTGCCCCCCCCCCCCACGGTGGTTAGCAGAAAAGTTATGGAAAATAATGCTAAAATCCGGGTATCCATTTCCGGCAATGGACAAAGCACAATTAGCCTTTTGTGTAACTTTTTGTAAACAACAACAACTAGTATTTCTTGGCCGTCTTAAGAATAAAGACAAGTCTTTTCCTAGGAAATTATAAATCTACAATGTTTTTTTTGTTATCATTCAAAGTACTTTGTTTTAAAAGACAATAAGTTAATCTTGTCTCTAATACCTTTCATAAAATTATACGGTATAACAAGAAGAAATGCATCCGTATTTCAAACCTTCTATAGTTTTTATCTTTAAAATACTACTGGATAAAATTAGGATATAATTATTTCAACCTGGTAGAGGGAAAACAGAAAACTTTAAAGAGTTACAACATTATACCAATCTTTCCCTCTCAAATAAATGTAAGTGTATTTTATTTCTTATTAAAAAAGAATGCCGATTGTTGTGATTATTTAAAGTATGTCGCAGGTCTTGTACTACACTTGTTCAAATTCGTCATTAAAAGACAACAACAACAAAAAAGCATTTAAATATTAGCAAGCTAATGGCGTGGTATAAGGATTGTTGTCAGTTTTTGTGTATATTTTGTCTATTTTTAGTTCCAAAGAAATGCAAGAGATGACGCTAACACATATTATTGCACATTAAAGCACAAATAGTTACCCCGTTTGTACAGCGTCCAAAGAATGCCGCCTCAACGGGGATTGCCGAGTGAGTAGATATCAAAGAGTTATATAACTATTACATAATATGCCGCCACCTGGGGTTACGCAACTGTTATATAGTAGACAGAGGATGGTGACACCCGAGGGTTACACAACTATTATGTAATATGCAAATTATCACGATAACTAAGGCCTGCATAAGTGTTCAAAAAGTGGAATGAGAGGACGCTGGCGCCATTCAATGATGCCACCAGAAAGGGTGTGTTACTGGGGGCGCATTGTTAGACCGCCATAAAGGCGAACATGACGTCATAGTTCCATAAAATGGATCAACATGTCTCAACATGGCTAGATTTAATGCAGTCGGTACGAAACACCAATTCATTAGTTTATTTAAGTACATTTTCTGACCATTTATATGCAAATAGTCCAAAAAAAGGCATTTATTTAAATATCATGCAATGACTTAAAATATACTGTCTCACTAGTTTGACTTTATGCTATCCATATAATTTGACAAAAATATTTCATTTTACACATGATACTTAATAGTTTTATCTTACATGAGTTTTACAAAGGTGGATGGTGTTACTATACTTATACATATAATTATATCGCCAATGTCTGAATTAAATAATGTTAACACCATTATTTTAACGACAATTTTACTGTCCGTAGGATTTTAACAAATTTCAACGTATATTTAATTGCATATGCTTGTATTTTGTAGGACAGTATGTTGCATATAGACGTTCTTTTTATTTTTAGTTGTTGGTCATTAACACCATGAAGACATTTCACTCTGACTCATTCTGACATGTTCAGCCTAAGGCCAATCAGTTTATCTAACTTTAAAACACATGAACTTTTTATATGCAATTAATGAATGTTTCACTATCTTTAATTTTAACATCTAGTTAATAAACTCTGTAGTAAGTATTTTACTACGTAATAAATGTGTTTAATAACTATTATAGAATAACAACACTTACCATTTTTTCATACATTTTTGAGGACATATATAACTGAACTTTCTTGGATACATGTCGACAATGATAATAAGTAGAATATATACAATATTGTCCATACACACACAGACAAATACGGTCCTTGCTGTACTTTTTGTTGTAAGTTTACCTTCAACAGTTCTTCTTGTTGATTTCTTATGTTGAGATTATGTAGAGGCAGTCCTAATGGATCAAAATATTCTCATTTCTCATCTCGACCAATGTAAATACAAACCTAATAGTTACCAGATTTATTACTCGGATCCAGATTGATGACGTACAAGTGTTTTTCTTTGCATGGTCAGGTAGCCATCTCTGGCAAAAACACCTCCAAACATCTTTCACGTGCACAAATCTTGTGAAAGTGTGGAATAAATTTCTAGAGTGTTCATAGCTTCTTTCTTACAATGTTCCGTAGGACACTTGCTGTTTCGCTTGCACAAGTCAACCAGACATCTATTATAACATACATATTATCCATTATTTGAATGAGGCTAATTCATTTTGCTACAACTAAATATAATAAATGAATGACTTACTGTTTAGTCATCCATTTTCTATTAAAATTTCATAAAACATTGAAACTGCCTAAACACTATTATGAACTGTCACACACATATATGTAATCTGGACACTGACATAAAGCTAGCTAATCTTTGTCTGTTAAGAAAATCAAAACTGGTCACATAGTCACAATGAGAAGGGTAGACAGAGAAAAGGAAGATATGGAAAGGAGAGAAAGGTCATTGACATACATGACAAAGGTCAGTTCTGAGTTGGTCAAGTGTATTTTGCATAAAATGAAAGTAAATTATAATACATTGTCACTATCTATGTATTTACATTATAGTTAATATTGAAAATAAACAGTTCCAACACTACATAATCATATATTTGCTACATAAATTTAATGTTCACCATACTTTAACTAGAGTTTTCGTATGCCACTGAATTTAACAGTCAGTAAAGATAGTTCTTTCACTTTACATAGTTGTTAATGAAACACTTAATGTGTTTGTCGCAGATGCTGGATGAAACCTGTCGTCCAATATCTGAGTTCATAGTGTCGGGTGAAAATGTATCAAAGTATCGGTTGAAACACTATATCAGTTATTAATGTTACATCATTTATTAATATATATAACTTTAGATGCTACATTTCCAGCCGATCCTTTAACTTTAGGTGCTACATTTCCAGCCGATCCTTTAACTTTAAGTGCTACATTTCCAGCCGATCCTTTAACTTTAGATGCTACATTTCCAGCCGATCCTTTAACTTTAGGTGCTACATTTCCAGCCGATCCTTTAACTTTAGATGCTACATTTCCAGCCGATCCTTTAACTTTAGGTGCTACATTTCCAGCCGATCCTTTAACTTTAGGTGCTACATTTCCAGCCGATCCACAAACTCGATTACTGACTATTCTTCTGAAGAAAACCGTTTTGTCTAAACATATAAAATTTAAAGGTCTTGGTAATCCATACGTATTTCAGTTTCTGTTATTTGTAAATATCAAAGGTTATTATGCTGTCAGCGTGTCAGAGGAATTTGTCCCTCAGATAAAATTGAAGAACACTGTCGAAATTGTAAGATGAACGATACTCCTATTTCTTTACGTGTCTAAACGATTACACTTTTAAAATGTCAGACTATGTATAGATCTTTGTGTGTTATATTTGTAAAATGCTATTTAAACGACGAATATATGAGTTCTAGATCGAAGACAGAAAGTAGTAACTTAGAAAATAATTTTTATTGTACCATAAAGTATAGAGAATTTCGTGAATGTACATTTTGCTTTCTGTATTATTATGCTAAGTTCAGTGACATACAAAATCTGTTCTTCATTGTCAGCGTTAATGTATAGTGGACATACAATTTGTTTTAGTTGCAAAGTTTATTCTGAAATGATATAGAGTAAACTCAATGTTTCAGTATCTGTGATACTTTAGAAGTCTTTACTTACATATATTGAAGATAACAGATCAGTTTTAAGCTGTAGGGGAGTGGCATGTGAAAACCAAGATCTAATGTTCAGCACGAAGGGGGACAGGCAATTTATTTACAGATTTCAACTGCATGATATATTTTGTATATTTTCTAAAATAAAGAAACCTTGATTACTTTAGAGAATGGCCCTTATGTTTCATTTATGGTGATTTGCTTTAATTGACTAATAACATGCTAGAACAAGAATATTCCACAGATATTATTACATTGGACTGTAAGTTACTATTTTATAAACTAAGATATTTTCATTAATAAATGTTTCAGTATTCTTGTTAGATATGTGATTTTACTTATATGAGTTTTCTATATCAAATATAAATGGAGAGCTAATTAATCATTATAAAGTAATATTCATGATGTGTAAGTTACTATTCGAGACTAAGCTAGACATGTATAGGTCAGTAATTTAAAAAAAAAGTTTTCATAAGTAGTATATTAGTGTATTTTGAAGTTTCGTTAACAAATGTTTCAATATGTGTGATACTTAAGTCTGAAATGTTACTTACATATACTAAAGATAGTATATTAGTTTATAATGAGAAGTGAATTCCATATCAGAAAATCACAAAACGCTGATTTGTAACTGATGATTTTTATATATTTAATTATCTATCTATAAAGTGTAAATGAAAGATAATTCATGTTACGGTGGCAATTTTAAATCCACGTGAGGAAACATCTGTTTTTAAATAGTCGAAGAATAATCACTTGATTCTTTTACGATTATGACTGTCAACTCTTTTTCGGTATTGTTCATTTGTGAAAAATGTATTTGATGCTTTAGCAAACTAATAAGTTTAAACAGTATATTGTACATAAAGTTAAGTTTTTCAATGATTTTCACAAGATAATACTAGTTACTATAACATTGCTTCAAAAATATTTGCCAGTTTTGAAAAATCATATTTTTTGAGTCTGAAACGTCAATGAACAAATATAACCTGCCATTGGAAGCTTGTTAATATTTAAATAAAAATTAGACTGTTTGTTGTAGACTGATGTGTCTGATCATGTGAAGGAGTTTATCCAGATTACCTGGAAACAACTAACTCTGTTACTATTCGAGTACGTAGTTTGTTGTAGACTGATGTGCCTGATCATGTGAACGAGTTTATCCAGATTACCTGAAAACGACTAACTCTTGTACCATTCGAGTACGTAGTTTGTTGTAGACTGATGTGTCTGATCATGTGAACGAGTTTATCCAGATTACCTGGAAACAACTAACTCTGTTACCATTCGAGTACGTAGTTTGTTGTAGACTGATGTGTCTGATCATGTGAACGAGTTTATCCAGATTACCTGGAAACAACTAACTCTGTTACTATTCGAGTACGTAGTTTGTTGTAGACTAATGTGTCTGATCATGTGAACGAGTTTATCCAGATTACCTGGAAACAACTAACTCTGTTACCATTCGAGTACGTAGTTTGTTGTATTATATAATGAAATCTCATACATTTCACATGTTTATGTAAATATCATAAATTCGAATTGAATAGATCTTTCATTTTGAAAATTATTCTAATCTGACTGACATAGTCTGAAAATCTGACCGTCGGGCACAGTACTGAGTAGAAAGTATGCAAAAATTGTACACTAACCGAAATTTCCCATCAAATATCGAGAAACAGAATACACATTTAGTGTTTTGTATCACTATGTAAAGTGAAATGTCTCCATGGTGTTAATGACTCACAGATGTAAATGAAAAAAAACAAAACGCCTGTATGCTCCATACTGTCCTACAGAAGCACAGAAATACCTTTGTTAAATGTACGCAATTAAATGTACGTTGAAATCTGTATACAATCCTTAGTAGCATTGCCCACTTTTGTAAAATACATTTAATGCAAATAAATAAATAAATATATATATAATTGAAAAGAAAAACTTAATTTGTAATCTCATTCAAATATTGGATAACAGCACATTTGGTAAAATCCCACGGACAGTAAGATTGTCCACCCTTGTAAAATTCATGTAAGATAAAACTATAAAGTATCATGTGTAAAGTATCAAGTTATATGAATAGCATAAAGGCAAACTAGCGAAACAGTATATTTTAAGTCATTGCTTCATATTTAAGTAAACGCCTTTTTCTGAACTATTTACATATAAATGGTCAGGAAATGTGATTAAATATAGAACTAGTGAATTAGTGTTTCCTACCGACTGTATTAAATCTAGCCATATTGAGATATATTAATCCACTTCATGGAACTATGACGTCATGTTCGCCTTCATGGCAGTCAAACAAGACCCTCGTAGTAACGCACCCTCTCTGGTGACATCATTGTATGGCGTCAGCGCCCTCTAATTCCACTTCATGAACACTTATGCAACCCATAATTGTCGTAATGATTTGCATATTACGCAATAGTTGTGTAACCCTCGGGTGTCACCATTACTTGTCTACTACATAACAGTTGCGTAACCCCATGCAGCATATTATGTAATAGTTATATAACTCTCAGACGGCATCTTTTGATTTCAACTTACTTGCAGACCTCCACTGAGGCGGCATATACAAGTGGGATAATTACTAACGTATAACTATGTCTCCTAAGATATATTGTTTTTATTAAATATATCAGAGTATAAGATTTATATTAGCAGTTATGTTAATAAACAAACGAGAAAGACCTTGCTTTCCCACACGTATTCTGTCTTATTATTAACAATATTTTTATGAAACGTAAGAACTATAAACTTTTGTATGAAATTTATTACACAATATGTTTCTGGAAACCTTCGTCACGTGTCACCAGAGAGAGTACTTTGCACTTGCAACACCTACTCTCTATAAGCAATACCGTGCATTTCAGTAATAATTATGCTGTGATTATGTAGTGTAATTACCTGGGATTACAAAAGTGTACATGTAGACTAATTATCAGAATGTATACGTGTAGGTGATGTAAATGACATATTGACCGTTAATACCACCGAAATTAATAGAGGCTGTTTTAATATTTCAAAACACTTCATTGTCTCAATTGAATCGATCTATGTGGAATAAAATGAATTTTTAGGTGATTATATTTTATGCCGTCTATTATACGAGATCAAATTTTGTCTCTGCACTTTACCAATAGTACAGTTTGGTAAATTTGTTACATAACCTAATGAAAATGGCCTTCAAACAATTTGAACAACTAGTAATTCTAATCAAGAGAAATACTATACAAAAAAGCGCAAAACAATAATATTGTTCTTACTTAAACGCAATGTATTTCCAAATCAAGCTTTGAAGTAGGTAACAAAAACAGTGTTTTGCTGTGAGCTTTTAGAACGATTGATACAGTTATCAGGCTTATATATAGTGTGGTTAATATATTGCTGTGAGCTTTTAGAACGATTGATACAGTTATCAGGCTTATATATAGTGTGGTTAATATATTGCTGTGAGCTTTTAGAACGAATGATACAGTTATCAGGCTTAATATATTATTCATATTAATATTTGCTTTCACTTAAAAGTTC
>NW_013668151.1:141080-143098 GCF_000517525.1 Limulus polyphemus
TACTTAATCCTTGCCTTAATTATGAATTGTAAATGATTTGAATAAAACTGATCATAATCAGAAGTCAGTTATTTAATCCTGTTCACACCATAGTGGATGTTGTTCATACAAATGATGAACTACTTCTGTCTCTTGTATCCCACGAATACAATAATGAGGCTTCGTATTGGGTGAAATGTAAATGATTTAGATAAAACTGATCATAATCAGAAGTCAGTTATTTAATCCTGTTCACACCATAGTGGATGTTGTTCATACAAATGATGAAATAAATAGCTCCACAGCTACTTCTGTCTCTTGTATCCCACGAAGTCTAATGAGGCTTCGTATTGGGTGAAATACGCCATCGGCACTGGATATGGTATATATAGTGTGATTGACAAATACGTATACGTTCGTATTGTTACAATCTGCTCTGACCTTTGTGGGGTTTACTAACTTATCAACAGATAATTTTATTCAACTGAAAAAATCACAAGCAAATTAAATCGTTTTAAACTATTTTTTCCGCATTATTTCAAAAACAAAATATAACTATGATGATACATAAATATAAATTAGTAAACAAGCGTATTCTTAGTTAATTGCTATTAAAATACATTATTTAAGGATTGTCTATTTTACCAACTTATAATGGCACAAAACATTTGACTCTATTCTAACTTTAAAGCTTCATAGTATGTTTGACTGTTGATATGACAGTTATGTTTATGACATTTCACATGTCAAACGTAACAATGAAAAACATAGCATTATGTATATTTGAAGTTACGTTTTCTCATGTTGACTCAAGTTAATTTAAAATGATGAAAAAAGCAATCTATATAATATGTTATATGAAATTAGCATTATTTAAGTCATAAAAATACAACCCAAAAATCACAATACGTAAAAACACTAGTATATATATTTTACTTAAAATGATTTTGTTTTGGAAGAAATTGAAGCGTATGAAAAGATGTTAGATTTAAAACGTTTTGAAACATCATAACATGTATACCATCAAACTTCAAGAAATAAGACTAAACAAATAGTTTCTTGGTACAATTGAAGCAGTTAATCACCATTTGAACAGAATGTACTTTTGTTCCTCACAAACAGTAGATGACGAAAGACATAGTGATTTTGGGGAGAGAGAGAGGAATATTTTCTTTGTGTTCAGTTTTTATATCATTAAGATATTTCAATAAAACATCGACAATGGCAGCAAGTGGACGAATATACATTAACAAAGGTTTCGAATCTTCTGTAGACTGTTACACAGAAAAATCTGAAACGCTTCTAGACATTTCCGGTATTCCGACATTGTGCTACGTCCGGTAAAACCAAATTCACAAGCTTGTAAGTGCCCTCTAGCCCAACATGCTATTTCTATAAGAGTAAAGTGGTGTAACGTTACTAATGGTGTACGTTGATGTGAAAATGAGCAGAAGAACTGACATAAAGTAAAAGTTATTAAATCATTTTGCATTACAATTTTTCATATAGAAAAGTAATATTAAATGTAAGCAACGGAACATAATCAGGCTAATGAAGGTTCCAATAAAGATGGTAATACAGAAGTTGAAACTAATTTAAAAGAAACTGCAATTTGAAAAACAATAAAACAGTGAAGTGTATATATAAAATTTGGGATCTTTCACTCATACCGTACTAACTTCTAGTATTGGTTCAATTATTCACACATAATTAATTACCAGTACACACAGGACCGGTGCTGTCTTATAGACAAAATAGACAACCACCCGTGGCAGCAAAATGAAATCAATTTTACCAATGAATTCATTTGGAAGGCCTTGTGCTTTTATAATATCACATTTATCTCTTCTCACTTTTCTTCGGTCTGAAGAAATTTTTTGTTTTCTAGGAAACGTAAGAAATAAAAGAAGTAAATAATTTTGTAACCAGAAATTTTGAACAAAAAAAGTTCGAAAGTAGGCCACTATGAAATACAAGCGAGAAGTTCGAAAGTAGGCCACTATGAAATACAAGAGAGAGGTTTGAAAGTAGGCCACTAT
>NW_013668151.1:144098-150409 GCF_000517525.1 Limulus polyphemus
GTTCGAAAGTAGGCCACTATGAAATACAAGAGAGAGGTTTGAAAGTAGGCCACTATGAAATACAAGAGAGAGGTTTCGAAAGTAGGCCACTATGAAATACAAGAGAGAGGTTTGAAAGTAGGCCACTATGAAATACAAGCGAGAGGTTCGAAAGTAGGCCACTATGAAATACAAGCGAGAGGTTCGAAAGTAGGCCACTATGAAATACAAGCGAGAGGTTCGAAAGTAGGCCACTATGAAATACAAGCGAGAGGTTTCAAAGTAGGCCACTATGAAATACAAGAGAGAGGTTCGAAAGTAGGCCACTATGAAATACAAGAGAGAGGTTCGAAAGTAGGCCACTATGAAATACAAGCGATGCTTAAGCTCGACTGACTACAAGTTTTTTATAATATCATAAGATTATTTTTAAGTTTGCAAGATACCTAAAATGTAACAGCTAAAACAGTGATAACTCAAAAAAAGGTCTTACTGGTGTTTAATATAGGAAAAGAAAAGAGAAAGTGAGGAAGATTTGGAAAACCAAGAAAACATTCTTCTCATACCTTTGCAAGGTGACATTGTCCTCCAGTAACATAGCGGTATGTCTGCCGACTTACAACGCTAAAAATCGGGTTGCGATACCCGTAGTGGCAGAGCACAGATAGTCCAATGTGTAGCATTGTGTTTAACTACAAACACACATGCAACGTGGCATATTTAAAGAAAGTAAGAGACTGTTATTAGATCGTGTTAAAAAAAACGTGCTGCAAAAAACTAGAAAAAAACAATGCTAGATCTTCCTGCTACTTTGTATCAGAAAGTGAAAAAAACCTCAGCTTCTTAAAAAAAAAGAATTCTGAATTGAAGTAACCGACAGAAAGAGAAAATATATGTGGATGTGATTCGGGTGATCCAAATAAATGGACAAAAATTGCCTCAATGGTGCAATAGTTTCTGATCGAAACTTGGTTCAGTGCAGCTGCATATAAGGCATACGATGATTTGTTAGAGGAGATGAAGTACTAATACAATGGTCTCAATATTTGGTCACTCGCGTTAACTGTTTTGTTTTCACTATAGGTTTCTACCACATCTAACTCTCTACTGTTGTCAAGCTGGATAAAAGAGTGTCAGCAACTTCAGATCGATATGAAAAGTTAGCAGATCAGTTAGATGTATTTCAATAGTAGAAAGAATTGACTGAAAATAGCTCCAACAATCGATTCCAATCTCTTATTTAATCAGGCGCAAATTTTTATTCAAGCTGTTCTTGAAAGATTTATTATCTTGTTTATGGAACTTAAAATAGTGCTGTTTGCAGAAGACATAAAATCTTAAAATGCAGAAATTATTATTTTTTTATCTGTGTAACATTTGTCCATGTTTGACTCTGTAATGAAAGAAAAAATACTACGCCAGAAGTTCATAAGCAATATCTAGAAAACGAAATCAGGAATTATGCTCATTTGTCTTCTATATACAAGCCAAACAGAGGAGACGAGAATGGTCATTCGGCTTGTCACAGCTACTAAAGCATTTGCAACTGAAGACTGTTATTAAATAACATTCTCGGAATTTTACTGTTGAAAAAGACACAAATAGTACTAGTATGACCAAAGTTGTTTTTGAGGAAATAGTGAAAGAGGCTAAGAGTGTGATAATAGGGCAGACATGAAAGGCAAGAAAACAATGATTTAAAACCAACAACTTAAATCCAAGACCTTTATTGTGCCACTATCCCATTCTCGCATTGAGAAATGCAGTGACGTTTTTCGACTTCATACGTCTACTTTTCTGTTTTAACTCAGTGTTGGAAAGTATTGCTGTAGCATGTTTCTCAATTAAAATATAATAACTTGGAGAGAAATGTAATAGAGAAACAGAAGTCCTTGCTGGTCTACGTTTTAAAAAATAATTATTAGGGTATGATACGACTTGCTATATCATATCAATCTTACTGTTAAGCAGTTTTAAGATAGTGTTAGTATGTCTTGAACTACTTCGCAACTACAAAATATTCCTTTTGGTTGACATAAGAGAGCTTGCTGGAATCTCTCATTAATACAGAATGACAGTTTTCATAAATAAGATATGATGAAACTATTTTTGATATACAGCTCATACAAAGCTCATCCTACAGCTTTAATATAACGTTGTTTTATAATGATATTGGAGCTTCACCACATCGTTACAGTCTACGTCGTTACTCCGGTCATGCTCTATCGGATGGCAGTGCATCCCTAACAATAACCCTGCAGGTAGTTTCCATTGTAAAAGGTACTACGGAATCCCAGTACCCATTTCAAGTTCAATCTCTCATAAATCCTGGCAACATGAATGGAATATCGTAAATACTGGATTTTTCGTGGAAGCAACATGTGTACACGAGATTTTCATTGCTTTTACAGACAAATATGCTTCTTGAATATGTCACATACTGTTGCCTAGGGCATGTAGGTGGCTTTTTCCACTGACCTTTAGATTCGTGGAATCTCACCTGTTACATCACGCAACACTTTGCTCACCACGGCTGGGGTACGAGTTGTTGCAGGTCTCTTTCTGATGGACCTGGTTCCCCAATTTGATCCATTTTTCTTTATGCTCCAGTACCATTAAGTACAAAGGATATCCCTCGACTTGGAAATTCATAAATCTCCGAACTGGACACATCTTTATGACCTGAATGTATGAATATTTTGCGTTGGAAAGACTGTTACACACTTTTCCAAAAGCAATCAATTTTCGGTGACATAATATTATCTATAAAAAATATAATAATTTCAAAACTACGTTTTGAAATATACCGTTACACCACCACTTTATATCGGCTGTCACGTATCTTACTGATTTACATATTAAAATTCGTTTCAACATAATGTGCTTAACCTCTGTAGTAACCTAACTTTCTGCTTCACTCGCACTAGATGGCCATGTAAATCTCATTCAAAAAATATTGAAAGTTAAAACATTTTCAGTAATTATTGATTTCAATGCTTTTCTTTATTACTTTCCAAAAAAATTGTTTGAGTTCAAAATTGCATTGATTAAGAAGGCTTGTTGACATAAAAATAACAATAACAAAAATAGACTTGAATAATAAGTTCAGTTGTTATACATATTAATTATATTAAAATGAGATATACAGCATAAAGCAATGATATGAAATTTGATGTGTTATATGATAATACTCAAATAAAATATATATCTAAGTAAGCTAGTATATTATATCATATTTATACTAAAATGAATTTTAAAGAAGACATTTTCCTGTTTTCTATATTGCAGAATAAGTGAGAAAATATCTTTACTTTAAACAAACTTTTTCGTTCTGAAAATACAACATGTGTGTTAGTGTTTTCAGATAATCTTTTTTTCCCTTCTGAATCATACCAAGATATGAAACTGAATTACACATTTCTAATATAACATATTATATTCAAATTACTCTCCAGTATTTTATGCCAATTTTACGTTTCAGTATTTATTCGAATTTTTTGGAGGAGGCCATGATTATTGTTCGGAATTGTAGAATAAAAGTTACTGTTACACTTTTTTTATAGTTATATAACCTTCCTACATGTAGTGTACTTACCTCTTACCAAAAATATATGTGAGATAACAAAAGTTGCCTGTCTGTAATAAGGAAGAAAAGAGAAAAGCTTACGCTGGTTTTATTTTATAATGGTTCATGAAATATGTATTATTTTATTTTCACTTCTTTTGAAAAACCAAATACGGAATGTGAACGTGGTGTCAAATTGTTTTAAACACAAGACCCTAAAAAGTAATTCAACATGTAAAAATAGATAGATAAATAAAAACGCCATTGCCTTATTATCGTGGAACATTTTACCAACATCACATTTCAAGTTGTGCTATGTTTTCAGAATTTTCACCTTCTTTAAACAATTACAAAAATGCTCGTTCTGAACCTAAAAATAAAACTAATTGTTTTTATTGAAGGATATCGTATGTCAAAACTGTAAACTGGCTAACATTGTATTTTGGTTTTGAAAATAATTTCAATAAATCTTAAAGAGATTTTTCATATTCTAATAATGAGTTATATTAAAGTATATATCATTTGCAAGATACTCTTCCACTGGGGTTATCTCTCTTGGGAATGTTTCACAAATCATAAAATTGTCTTTGAAAGCTTAATTAAAATGTTTCAACATGTTACTCTGTTCACACTTAGATAATGCGAAATATATTAAAGAGGACACAATAGATTATTGCAACCTGTAGGATTTAGCGTTTGTTTATTTCAATTATTCACACAAAGCTACACAAGGATTATTTGCGCTAGCTAGGCTTAATTTTGAACTTATAGACTGTAGGTGGTCAACAACGTCCACAATCAACACTGAAGCTAGGGTAATTGGATAGTGGGATTTGATCGTCTCTCTTATAATACACTCATGGAACCTCGGAGTCACAGTCTGACAAGATTAACTAACCACTATGCCTGATTTAGCGAATTTTGTTTTCATTTCGATATGATCACAATAATTTTGTATAGCATAAATTATCACACTGATTTGTACAGTTGGTCAAAAGAAGAGAATACAACAATTCATCTTTCGTATTGTCTGAAATTGAACAGACATTTTTTGGCCAGCAGAATCTCCAAACTTCAATCTAACTGAAAATCTTTGAGATAAACGTGAACATTGTGTTTACTAACGTAACACTCTAACAGCATAAGTAAATCAATTGACGACTTCCGGTATTCTACTCTGAACCTAGGTTTTGTACTTAACAAATGTATCAAATTAATATCCATTGATTCAAGAAACGTTCCATCAATATGGTTACCAAAGAGTTAGCCGTTAATAGTGTTATCATATCAAGCTATTCTAAAATGTTTAAAATTTACATGTTCCGGTTTACTCTTAATGAAGCCCTAAACATGGTCCCTGGTTACTATCGTTCTTTATGCTTAAGGAATACCATTTGTAGGTGGAGTTTATGGCTACTGTGAAGGACCACCTCGAAATACAGTCTTCTCCAAAATGTTTGCATATTTTGTAACAAATAAAATAATTATTATTAAGATAGATTACAAGTACACTTAGCACTGTCAAACTCAGAAATGCAGATTATATCAAACATCTACATGTGTAATTTGTATAATTTATTATAACAACAAACAATTTTATCAGACACCTATCCCAACAAAACTTCATCATATATAATGACAAAATATAACATAAAATGATTATAAATAACGTCTGTAATATTATATTTGTGTATATTAAACATTCAGGATTTGTTGGTCCTCCTCGTAGCCTAATAGCTTCCGCAAGGAGACATGACATGCTGATTACCGTGATATTATCCTAACTTCTCACTAGTAGGCGCTGCAACTCAGCTATAGTAGCTGGTTTGGGGTCGTGGTTAGCAATTTTCTGGCTCAGTTCTTCCCAACAGTTCTCAATGGAATTACAATCTGGAGACTTTGCTGGTCATGGCAATCTTGTAAGGTTCACCTGATCAAGATATTCCTGTACAATACGCGCACTGTGGGAAGTGGCATTGTCATCCTGTAACACAAAAAATTATTGACAAACCTTGTCCTACAATATGGCAGAAATATCGTCTTATGTGTTGCCTCTAAGAGGTGCCATTGTCGTTTCCTTGGATGATATGAAGAGCAGTTTTTCACCATGATCAATTACTGCCCAAACATGTACTGCACCACCTCCTTTGTGTTTCCTGTGGGAAAGACAGTCTTCCCTCATCAGGCAAACAACGAATACGAATCCTACGACCAGCTTTAACAAGCCGGAAACAGAAGTCATATGAAAAGATGACACATTGCTAGTGTCCTAACTGTAAATTGGTATGCTGTTTTGCCAAAGTAACACGGTTAATATCGGTTTGCAGATAGCCCTTCTCCCAAAATAACATTGTTTGGTCAGTCTCCTATTCACTGTTCTTCTGGATACCCTGTTGTAAGGTATTGCCAGACTTCTTTCGACCTTGACATGTTAACCTGATGAAAACACGGTCATCTTGGGAGTTAGTTCTTTGGTGTCTACCAGTAGAATTTCCTGGAACAAAGTTTCCTGTAGTCCGATGACATTTCAATATTCTGGATACAGTACACTGGGGGAACCCTCCTGTTCTGGAAATGTCTGTTTACTTCATACCATTTATGGACAGTCGAACAATTTGACACCGTATAACTTCTGGCACGTGACGAGGCATGATTGTACACCAAGTACAGATAAATTGTCTGAACAAAACGTTGATCTGTTTCATAAAATGATTCTACCAAAAGCACACCCTTTTATACAAAACAGGTGTGTATGTGTGTTTTGACG
>NW_013668151.1:151178-174747 GCF_000517525.1 Limulus polyphemus
CCTGTTAAGTGAATTACATGTACATCAACTCAAAATTAATTTGCTCATCGCGAACCCTTGATAAGACATTAAGGAAGTTCCAGACCAGAAAGAAGACTCGATATTGTTTGTAAGTTTGTAAATCTTTTGTGAATAGATTAATATTTGTAATAACTGTTATTGTAAATTGTATTATTGTTTGTATATCAAAACATATTTTTTTTAAAAGAAACTGTGTGTATCGATCTTGTTGGCAAATATCATAAAGTGGATACATATTGACGTTTATTTGATTTCTGAATCTAAATTACAATTTAACTCAGTTTTAGTCTATTTGATATTATAATATGTAACATAATAAATTGGAGGCTTGTCTGGGATAAATTGTAATACATAACATAACAAATTGGGGGTTCCTGTCCGAGATCTGAATCAGAGACAAAATTCGATCTAAATAAACATTCAAATCATAATTCAGTTTATATCTATCAGTGCCAACAAGATTTGATCATGTCTGATTATCAAGATTTTCTTGAATCAACCTCCCACGAATAACTAGAAAAATATAACAAAAGTGGATTGCTTTAAATTGTCAAAATTTTAGAACTAGAAGTTAAAAGATCAATGAGCAAAAAAGCGTATTATTGAAATAGTAGTTGATGATGATTTGTTGTATGAGAAAACATTAGGAGAATATTCTAGTGTCCACAATAGTCAATCGGGATTGAGTGATAAAGATAAGTTAGAGATCCAGTTAAAACTCAAACAAATCCAACTTGAACAAGCTGGTATCGAAGCCAAAAAACAGAAAGAACAAACTCGTATCAAAGCAGTAAAAGAGAAAGAGAAAGCTCGTATCGAAGTTGAAAGAGAAAATAAACCTCTCGAGGCCGAACAAACTCGTATCGAAGCTTCAATGGAAAATGAACGTCTCGAGGCCGAAAAAGAAATTAGGCTGAAAGAAATGGAAATTTGACTCAACTCTGATCGACCAAGGCAAATTGACAACTTTGAACTTAATCGATATGTTAAAGTACCACCGTTCAATGAAAATGAAGTTTATAAATATTTCCAACATTTTGAGAAGATTACTCACCGAAAAATGGTAATTATTATTACAAAGTGTTTTTAATTGGTAAAGCACATGAAGCTTATGCCACTCTCTCTCTCTAGAAGATTGTACGAAATATGAGTTAGTACCATAGCTTTATCGCCAAAAGTTTCGAGGTTATCGCAAGCAAGGTAATCAAATTTACATGGAATTTGCTCACGAAAAAGAGGTTTATTTTGATTGATGGTGTAATTCGATGCACATTGGAAACATTTTCGATAAACTAAGACAATTATGTCTAATTGAGGGATTTAAACGTTGTGCACGTGACGACCTCAAAACTTACTTCGACGAAAAGAAAATTGAAACACCTCAGGAAGCAGCTAATCTTTCCGATGATTACACTTTAACACATAAAACACTTTTCATAAAAATAGATTCCCACCATCTCGGCAAAAACTTGTATCTGTTCAAACCACTAAAGTTGAGAATTCTTATAAAAAATCCAGCTCCTCCAGTTCGAAATCTTCTGATAGTCAGGATAAAACTTCTTCAAAACCATCAAGGCCTGTCTGCCATTTTTGTAAAAAACCTGGTCGTGTTATGTACGATTGTTGGTGTTTGAAAAAAAGAATGTACATATGTACGTAGTTTCACCAGATCACCCGATGTTGTAGAATTGGCCACTGATATAAAGGCTGATGTAGCCAGGGAATAATTTAGACTTTTTGTATCTGTCGGACTGGGCTATTGTTTATCAAATCGTTTTCCCCAAAGCATTTCGTTCTGAACTATTGAAAGTTGCCTATGAACTCCCCATGGGAGGTCATTTAGATGTCAACAAGACATGTGGCAAAATTATGAGACATTTGTTTTGGCCAAAAATTAGGCAAGATGTTTCTCAGTTTTGTAAAACTTGTTATACCTGTCAGCTGGTCGGAAAATCCAAATAGAAAATTGCTGTTGCTCCTTTGAAACCTATCCTAGCTTTCAAAGCACCCTTCAGTCATGGGATTGTTGATTGTGTTGAGCCTTTTCCAAAAAACTCGATCAGGGAACCAACATTTGTTGACTCTCATGTGTGCATCCACTCGATTCCCTGAAGCTATCCTTTTGAGAAACATTTCAGCCCAAAGTATATCTAAGGCTTTGATTAATTTCTTTACTTTTGTTGGCTTGCCCAAAGAAATTCAGTCTGATCAGGGCTCAAATTTTATGTCGGGGTTGTTTCAACAGGTTGTTTATCAGCTCGGTGCTAAACAGACCAAATCTAGTGTGTACCATCCAGAATCACAAAGGTGCTCTTGAGAGATTCTATTCTACCTTGAAAAATATGATGTGGACTTAGTGACTCGATAACGAGAAGGATTGGGATGAAGGAGTTAATTTATTATTATTTGCTGTTTGTGAGTCGGTTCAGGAGTCCCTAGGGTTTAGCCCGTTTGAGTTAATGTTCGGCCATTCAGTGCGTGGTCCTTTGAAGTTGCTGAAGGAAAAACGATTGGAAAATAACCCGAAAGAAATGCACTTATTGGATTACGTTTCCAAGTTTCGGTCCAGACTCTTACGTGCTTGTGAATTGGATCGACAAAATTTGAAGTCCTCCCAGATTAAAATGAAAAATGTTGATGACCGCAAGGCTGAAGAGCGTAAGTTCTGTCTTGGTGATATGGTTTTAGTATTGTTACCCATCCTGGTGATATGGTTTTAGTATTGTTACCCATCCTGATGATATGGTTTTAGTATTGTTACCCACTGTGGGAAATCCACTTAAAGAAAAGAAAAAACACCAACAGAAGTTTAGCACTACAAGAGTATAATCCATGTCAAAGGGGTTAATAACATTTGTGCTGATGCAGTTTTACTTGCTATGTAATTTTATTATCATAAGGTTATTTGTGTTGATTGTGTTGTATACTGTCATGATTATTGAAGTTGTATAATTCTTTGAATAATGTATTGTAGTTAATGTATTGTTTGCAATGTATAAGCCCCCAGTGGCACAGAGGTATGTATGCGGACTTACAACGCTAGAAACCGGGTTTCGATGCCCGTGGTGGGCAGAGCACAGATTGCCCATTGTGTAGCTTTGTGCTTAATTATAAACAAGCAAGCAATGTATATATATATAATCTTAGTTAATAATTGTGTATTATTTTGATTTTGATTCTCTAAGGAGGGAAGTGTGACGATTTACTATTATATATCTATTCTAATACCGATATTTCTTTAAGTTAAATTTATATTTAGAAATGTACATAACTTATACTGTTAGATCTGTATTGCGAAATTCCTGCCTATTGGCTAAAATTGTAGAATATTCTCCTCACGTCTATAATTATAACCAACGCGACGCGCGAAAATTCGCTCATTGTGAACTCTCGATAAGATATCCAGGAAGTTCCAGACCAGAAAGGAGACTCGATATTGTTTGTAAGTATATACATAATATTATGTATATGAATACTGTCACAAACAAAATGTCCTTGAAGTTTTGTTTATGCAAAACTTTTAAACTGAAAACAAAAATTAAGCTACTAAAACTGTGAACAGTGATTCTCTAAATGTTATTACTGCTTAACAACATCATAATCATTACTGTTTAGTTGTGAATTATTTGAACATTTGAAATACACCACAATTACACTTGATTTTACACCATTTGCTTTTTTGTACCTAAACATGTAAAATCGTGTCTGCTTAGCTGTGAATTTAGGATTTTAACGCTTGGTACATATGGTTTTTGTTACTTTACTATTAATTGCGAAGACAAAGCTATTTAAGTTCGAAGTTTTAAAGAAAGAAGCTATAAAACTACAGAATAAGATAAAATGAAAAGTTAACAGAAGTCTTTTTGACTACTTATTTCTTGCGAAAACAAAACAGACGGTCGATTTTTTATCCTAAAAAATTAATTTTTCCACATTGTACCTTTTCCCAACACTTGTATGAATATAAGCATGCAACTCGATCACGTTTCTGAATTTTATTACATGCTCTCATAAACTACAGAACAATTGGTGTTTTGATATTAAATAAGAAAGAAAACCAAAACTATTTTTAAGAAACATTTCATATACTTCTCTCCTTTGCATTGTAAATCTGCTTGTTGTAGGGTAAAATTTTGTCCTAAATCAACGCTGCTGGGAGTCAAGGGACAGAGTGCCATGATGGCCTCTGTGTCTCTTCTCCAATCTCTCTTTGGCTCCGCAATATTCGTAAGCCCACGTCATTCATCTCTGATAATTCAATGTTGTGTAGAGTAATACAAAACAAATCTCAGTTGTGATCTGGGCAGTGATGGAGTTAGAGCATAGAATAAAAATCAGGCACAAACTACAGTCTGCTTCTGAAAACAGTCATTGTACTGACAATGCTAAAATAATGAACTTTACGTAAAACATGTAAAGTTTTTTAAAGTTAGTAATAATAAATTAAAATTATTTTAAAAAGTATCATAATTGCAAACTTATAAAAGAAATTAAATTTAAATATAAAATATTTTTCTAATTTTAACTAAACGTTTATGGGAAACATAAAAAAATAAGATTCTGTAAAAGTATTCTGATATATATTTTATCGTTTGCAGTTGATTAGTAGGTTAAAATTGCAGTAATGTTTTAACTTATGTAACAAACATCACCCGAAAACATTGCATTTTTTTCTAACAGTAGGTTCAGTTTTATGTATTCAGAAACACAGTGGAATATCATTGTCATCGTCAAGAGTATAAAAAAACATTTAGGTGCCAAAAAATAAATACAGCTATTGAGTTATAAATTTAGTAAAGCTTTAGATTTCAATGATACTATAAATATTTTTGGTCAAAATAATTTAAAAATTGCAATTTTAACCTAAGACTGAAAAAAAAAATGAGCTTCCAAATGTGCTAGTTGCAGAAGGAAATGATGCGTGTGTTTGATACAGTAACTAGAGGAACGATGAATGCAGTTATGGATCAGTAGTAACTGATGAACCAAACGCAAGACTCAGTTGATTGTCTTCTTCTTATTCTCTCGTTTTAAATCCATGATAGCAAAGACTAAAAAAAAAGGGAAACAATATTCCTTCCGTTTACTTATTGTTTATTTGTTTTGTTTCGCGCGAAGATACACAGGTTATATGAAGTAGTCGAATCTAATTTTCAGCAGAAGTGAAGGCAATTATTCAACAGCACTTACCGCCAACTCCTTGCTAATCTGATCGAATAATGGCATTTGACCATCACTCTTATCATGCACATACAGACCCAAAGTGTGGAATATGATTTTGCGCCAATGGGACGCGAGCCATGGATCGTCAGATTTAATTTAACCACTAATCCATACCCGACCCATTATATATCAGCTAACACAGGCAGTATATAATAGTTTTATGGCAAAAATGATAAAATATAAGACGAAAAAAACATCTGATAAAACTGAAGAAAGAATTTATGATATAAAATTCAAACTTAGAACCGAGTAAATGTATTTGTAGTTACAAAACCAACTGTGACTTGAACATAATCTCACAACATTAAATCCCAATTTTCAAGAATTGCACTTATACGAACAGCATCCTAGAGATCAGAAACAACTCATGGCAAAATATTACTTCATTAATAGCCCCTTTTTGGCATTGATTTCTTGAAAAAAAAATATTTTTTTTTGCATTTCAACTAATAAATGAGCTTACTTCATTAAAAATCTACTACAAGAAATAAGCACGGTTCAACTGATTATAGAAAAATCACAGCGTTAACTAATTAGTTTGTTTTTTGTTTCATATTAGAAAAACAATTCAAAACTAGATTCTAAGCAAACAACTACGATTTGGTTTAAATATATATGATTAAAATTCTGTATAATTGAGTAGATATGTAGAAAATAGATAAATAATTTGATTTGGTTGAGGTACTAGTATATATATATCGTAAGAAATGAGTAATGTTAGACTAGATAACCAACTTCACAGGACAACAGATACTTGCAAAGAGTTACATGAGCAGTCGATAACCAGACAATATTCTGAGATGATATATAGTTTTAGGACTGCTTTATGTTAGTATATTTTGGGCATTTCTATAATATTTTGTAACATTGGTATAGATTTCACTGAATTATAGTTACTTTGTGTATTTCTATATATGTTTGGGCGGCACGTGGGGTTCCACATTCGCGTTCAATTTCCACAAAAAAGCTCTCCGCACTTTGAAGTCATGAATGTGTTATAACAATGACAGTCAAATAGCTTTATTCTATAAGAAGTAGTAGCCAAAGAGTTATCGGTGGGTGCTATTGGCTCTCTGCCTTCCCTCTAGTTTGCAAATTCAAAATTAGGGATGGTTATTTGCAAATATCCCTTGTGTAGTTCTACGCGTAAATTCAAAAGAAACGCACAAACAGATATGTTTACTAACATATGCACTCAAGAATTACTGGGAGACGTTCAATGTAAAAGTTACATTAAAGGGACAGAAGCAACAAGTTAAATTTAAAATGGAGAAAGGAACATAAAGGAATGTCGTTCTACAAATGTTTATAAAATGATAAATGTTTCAGTTTATTTGATAATACTGTTTCAACTACAACCGAAGATATATTAGGTTTGTTTGTTTGTTATGAATTTTGCACTAAGCTACACGAGGGCTATCTGCGCTAGTCGTCCCTGATTTAGCAGGGTAAGACTAGAGGGAAGGCATCTAGTCATCACCACCCACCTCCAACTCTTGGGCTACTCTTTTACCAACTAATAGTGGGATTGATCACAACATTATAACGTCCCCACAGTTGAAAGGGTGAGTATGTTTAGCGGAACGGGGATTCAAACCCGCGACCCTCAGATTGCGAGTCAAGCGCCCTAACCACCTGACCATGTCGGGCATATATTAGGTAATAACATTAATAGTGACTAATACAAATATAATATTTGCTTTTTTCATTATTATAGTGCATTTTCCTTTGCTTTCAGCCCCCCCCCCAGTGGTACAGCAGTTTGTCTGCTGATTTACAACGCTAGAAACTGGGTTTCGATACCTGTATTGGGCAGAGCACAGGTAGTCCATTGTGTAGCTTTGTGCTTAACTTTAAACAACAACATTTGCTTTCACTTATGGATTCTGAAAACCACTAATGTTGTTTTCTCCTTAAAAATATAATGTCGAATTATTAATTCGTATACTAAAAATTTGATTTGTAAGTGATTTATGTAAAAATGATAATAATTACGATTCACTTGCTTAATCTGGTTGACACTATAACAGCAGTTGTACATGAAAATTGATGATATGTGTACAGCGCCTAGACCACTGTATGGCTGTCGTATCCCAGACGGCCTGATGAGCCTTGGTAGTGAACAGAAGTCCTCGACCGAACTGGATGTGGCAGATATAGTATGGTTGACATATAATATTACGTTCTCCTTTGCTTTCACTCACGAAATGTAGAATTATAGCATATAACACTTAACGGGAACTAAAACATTTCTAGTCTAGTATTAAGTAGGTAGCTGGCAATATATTTTGTAAAACTTCGCATTTAATGTGATTCATTCTTAAGATTATATTAAACGAACGAAGAAATTATCGATCTCTGTACTTCGCATTTTCAACAATACTGATAATAATAGATAGGTAAACAACGATTTATAAGCATAAGGATCAGTTTTATTGATGATGAAAGATACTATATGTTTCGACAGAACATTCGTCATATCTCAAGAAGACAGACTAATGTTCTCTCGAACATTTAGTTTGTTCCACCATCAATAAAACTATTCCTTATGCTTATAAATCATTGTTTACCTACCTATTATTATTTTAGCGTAATGTTCTTCATTACTCAAGAATATACTGATATTGACTCTATTTCTTGGTTGAAATGGATGGAAAGAAGTTGTGTGAACCTAAAATTAACCAATGGACGATCGTAAATAAACTCAGAGAAAGCAAATAAATGAAAAATAAACATTTTCAAAAAATTAGAAATAATTTCCTTAAAGTGTAACACAAGCAGTAGTTTTCAAAGCACGAGGTCTGGGATATCATGAAAACAATGAAAAGTAATTTATTACTCATAAAATAAAGCCCCCCCCCCCAGTGGCACAGCGGTATGTCTGCGAACTTACAACGCTAGAAACCGGGTTTCGATACCCGTGGTGGGCAGAGCACAGATAGCCCATTGTGTAGCTTTGTGCTTAAATTCAAACAAACAAACATAAAATAAAAGATTTACAAAAATGTGACACTTTCTTAAAAGGCGTTAAAAACACAAACTTTAAGCCATATTTAAATATTCACAATAAAACTAATTTTTCTAAATGTCGGAATTTTAAACTATATCAAAAATCTAAAGCAAGTCTTATGTGAATCTAATAGTAAAAGAATACGTAACATTTTCCACAGAATAATCAGAAGTAGACTACACTTAAGTATAATAGTAAGCCATTTTAAATTTGTCTATAAATACAGATTAGTTGTATGAAAAATATCCAGTAAAGTATTTATTAAAAAACATGTTGAAATTATGACAGATAACGTCGTTTAATGTTTGATTCTTGTTTCAGAAATTTCCGCAAATCTACACAAATAATTGTTTATGTATATCTGTCCGTGATTTTGGACTGATAGACCAGCTAGAGGGAAGGCAAGTAGCCAACATCAGCTCTTGTATGAACGAATACTGGAATTTCATCGTAGAGTACATCCACGGCATCAAAGTGTGGGGCGCGTTTTTACAGCAACAGACCGCGAACCACGAACCTTCGGATTTACAGCCATGGTACGTGTTTGTCACCATGCAAACACCCAGACTGCCGCTTATATAGGGATACCGAGATTAGATGGATTTTCGTTATAAACTAACTTTATCATAATATTACGGTCCAACGCACTACAGTCAAAGTAATTTGTCAATGTTAGGAGTAGAGTATGAACAGACAAAATGTGAACAGTCGTAGATGAGTGTCACGGTCGATGAAGAACTTCCAGTAATCGGAATTTTATTATGCTAGTTAATTGAAGTAGTCATGTTTAGTTGAAAAATAATATTCTCTAACCCAAAATAAACGGCTAAAAGGGAATAGTAAAAGTGCCAAAAGTAATAATTAATAGAGCTCTTTAGTATTTATTGTTTCTAAAGAAACCTTAACTAAGTTATTTAAATACTAAATTTAACGGATTCCAGTGGTTCATCGGTAAGTCTAAGGGTTAAGAATCGAGTTTCGACACCCGCGGTGGGCAGAGCACAGATATTCCTTTGTGTAACAAAAATAAAGCAAACTTAATATTTTCAAGAATATTTGTTTTTAAAAGTGCGACTTCTCTATAAAATGTCTGCTCTCTGGTCGCTCAATGTTAACTCTGAAGTTTTATAACGCTAAAAATATGGTTCAGACAATCGCGGAAATCAGGACTTAGATAACCTATTGTGTATATTTGTGCTTAAAAATAAATAAACAAACATAAGATTATGAGAATAACATTACGAAAGGATAATATTACTAAAATGTTACTGTCCTAACAAGGAAATATTCATTTTATTATAACTTTTGAAATCAACTACGCATTGCTATGTCCAAATATATTAATGCGCCACATTGGAACAGACAAAATTTTATATTTAAGGATAATCTAACGTTATTCTCTTAACTAGATCTTTTAAAGTCTGAAAGTAGAAACGTTTAATCATCTCCGAAAACAGTGACTGTAGATCGTACATGAGTGGCATGAAAGATCTTTTAAACAACGTCTTTTTTGTGAATTGTTTTTTTTTCAACAGGTAGTTGTAGTTTATTAAAGTTCTCCAACCCTCTTATAGTATAGTTATTTAACAGAGTTAAAAGTTTTAAAATGTTTACAGAATTCTAGTTCAGAATGCGATAAGTCTGGCCTAAGAGATGGGTTAATTTAGTCCAAATGATCCTCAAGCAAAACCCTATAAAACATGAATTGGGCAAGGATGTTGTATGCTGTTCCATGTGACAGCTGTATACAACCCCACTTTGAGTGTGAGAATGTTTAGCGACTGTCATATGGAGCAGAAATGCTTCGGGATTTTCCTGCTTCAATTTATGATTCATCATATATAGAGAAAATGTGGAATGTGAGTGTGTTTTGGCACTTTCAAACATATTTTATTTTTGCTCTGGAAGAGCTAAGACTTACTACTGACGTTTCATATGCTTTTTTTGTTTATCTACGAGATTGATTCTATTGGCTTTTTGTAATGTCTTCTTTGACTACAAATTTATCACCAAAACATTTATTCAGAACGAGATTCATTTTGTGCATTTAAATTTCGGTTATGATTAAACAGGTCTTCTTACTTTGATTCAAAAGCCTTACCATTTATCATGGTGTGTTGCTGTTTACATCTGTGTTCGTGTTAATATAGTGTTTGCCTGTATTCACACCATTCTTGTCTTCTCCAACAAATCGCCACACTTGTCTTTCTAAGCAGTAAATCTTTAAGTTTCTAGCTATTGTGTTGATAATGTCATAAATAAACATACCATTTGTTTTCTACCTCCCTATATTAACACAGAAAATTTAAAAAATTGTTATCAAGAACGTTATCAAATTCCTTTCAATTTAGCTGCCAGTTGTACGATGACATTCACCCAGAGTATCAACTTTTGTCTTCTCTTTGGACAGATAGATATAAGGTGGCCTATGGGATGTAGAGTAAGACATATATATATATATATATTTCCAATGGCGGTCAGGTGACCTATGAAGGAAACGACCTTCTTTGTTTGACATTGAGGATTGACTAGTCACAGTTGTAGCGCTAGCTGATTTGAGTAGGCCTTGTGTTAAGAATTGAAGTAGCTAACATGAAAATTATTCAGTCTGTTACAAGATCGTAAAAGAACAGGGTGGAATACTATCTTGAGAGAACTTTTGTTTGTTTGTTTGTAGTACAAGCACAAAGATACACAATGAACTATCTGTGCTTTGCCAATCACGGGTATCGAAACCCGGTTTCTAGCGTTGTAAATTCGCAGACACATCGCTGTGCCACTTGGGGGGGGGGGCAGATTGGAACTTGACAGCACGGAGTTAGTACCAATTCTCCAGTAAATTAAACTGTCCTTTGCGTATAATATTTATTACATCACGAGTTTGGGAATAGAACAGCAAAAGCTAAAAGTACAAAAGAAAAATACGAATATTAACAGAACTATATTTTGAAACCATCTGGCGTTTTGTAAGTATTTGATGCCATCCAAAATTGATCGCATTTGGGTAGGGTATGTAAGAGCTCTTTCCGACGCAAGGTTTTAATACACTCTGATCGTAAAGATATGTTCAGATGGGACATTTAGAATTCCCAAGGTAGGATAACCCTTCTACTTAATGTTCTTTGGAAAACAAAGGAATATGGATCAATTTGGGACACAAGGACTATCCAGAAAAAGAAATGCGACACATTATATCTTAAGCTTGGTAAGCAAAGTATGGCTTCTTGTAACAAGTATGAATACACAAACACAAAGATCAGTCCCAGGTATGAGTCAGCTACATAACTAAAAAGGAACTCCGAATAAAAACAAGGCCAACTGGGTATGAGTCCACCATGGTAAGGCATTAGGTCATATTTTTCTTTTCAACTGTCGCATACCTCAAACAGTTAGAGGCTGAAACAAGACTTAAGCTATTCCATACGAAGGCATACTGGTTAAGTCGCCATATGCAGCGCCTATGGACTTCTGTGCGATCAGACTATTAAAATAGGTGCTGAAAACCATTGTTCTTGTACAATATATGAATTCTGGAGAGAATGCGGGGAGGAGTTGTACGCAATGAACATGACATTTTTATTGAAATGAAACTACGCTGCAGGATTATTGTCAAGATGCACTGTTGTCAGCTAGAGCACGACCGGACGTTCCGACATGTATCGTAAGGACATGTGAATCTCCATAATTGTTTTAATATAATGTACATAAGTTCATTATAACATACTCAACCCTCTGTATATCTTATAATTTATAAGGACTGTCGTTTTTATTTAAATTGTACTATTATATAGATAGGAACAAGACTGTATAATAATTTATATTTTTCAGACTCAATGTATTTTTCTTTTAAATAAAGCCCCCAGTGGCACAGCGGTATGTCTGCGGACTTACAACTCTAAAAACAGTGTTTCGATACCCAAGGTGGGCAGAGCGCAAATAGCCCATTGTGTAGCTTTGTGCTTAATTACAAACAAACAAACATTCTAAATAAAATTCAGTTTATTTTTTAGAATTATTTGCCGATTTATCAATTGATATTTTTAAATGATACATTTTTTTAAACATAATGAACTCATTTAACTATCTTTCTATCATCTTTTTGGCTCTCTTTAAAGGGATTTGAAGACGACCAAAATTAAATCAGAAATTATAATGAGCTTTCTTTTGTACGCAGAAAATATCTTGTTGTCGTTGTTATTGCGAAAAACTACACACTGAGCTATTTGTGCTCTATCTACAGTTGGAAATCGAGCCCCAGATTTTAGAGTTTTAAGTCCATAAATTTACAGCTGACTCTCCGGCGGACGATCACCTTGTTGTTGAGTAGAACTTTTGTTGGCAAGAGAAATATATGGTTCCAGTCAAATTACAGCATCTATTTCCTGAATATGCTTGAGGTGAACTTTCATTTCTGGTAAAACTTCCTAAGTATGTGATATTGAGAAAACCTAGGGACCACACGTTTATAATATTATAAGATAGCTCTACAGGAAATACGGTTCTTTAATCTATTGTTAACTGAAAGTAAAATATTTCTAATAGATTGTAATGTGATATTGGCATTATCAGAGTTTCTTCTTTTTCACTCTCATATTTTAATTTAAAGTTTTCTTTCATACATTATCATTAGCTTCCTACAGTTGAAAAGGCAGAAAGAGGGTTTGCTTTGATGGAATAGAGAGCACGTTTCAACAAAGGTTGTTAGCTTTTGTGGAAGAAGAGAGAAAACGACGTATTGCTCGTCATCATTTTCTCAAACAGTCGTTCTAACAAGCGAATTATTTTCTGTTAGGATATCTAACCCATCGATAGAAGTTGGTTCAGTATTTTTCTGACAGGCTTCTTGTTTGTAAGAAAGTTCGATTTTCAGAGGGTTGCTGGGTTTAAATAACAAGCAACTCTCTCATATAGTGAAGTTTGAAAAAGGAAACAGAAATGCCTGGGGTTTGTTGGAAAGGTGTCCCTGCTCTTTCGTTGTTGTGGCCCTTGCAGGTTATTTGAAGAAAGTTGTCTTTTTTGTCTGAATTCAGCCATTTTATTGTAAAAGAGTTTTCAAGAAACTTGCAAGAAGGTGAAAGCGAGGTCAGTCTTATTTATTACAATATAAAATAGACCTTGGAATGCAATTGCATCAGTAATGATAACAAAGAGAAGTTATCGCCGAATTGAGTTATCTAAATCCACTTCCCGCTTAAAATTTGTAGCAATTCGCGAAGACATTCGAGAAGGAATAGTTGTCATTTGTATGTTATATTATTCCAAGAAAGCGTTAATATATATATTTATATTTACTTTTCAGAGGCCTAAACTATAGAAGCTTATTTCATCTTCGTACACGTTTTACATTTTAGCATGTGATATCCAAGTGTTCTTTAAATTTTCAAGAGAGATTGAACACTACTGTGTTTGTTAAATAACTCCAAGCAAGTGAACTTATTAAAACAACAAGTAAAAAGAATGCCCATGTTTAGTGTGTGCTAACTCAAGTAAACATTTAACACACCACCAGGTGGTGCTGAACATAAATTATTTCTCAATATTGAAGTACTTGTGTAAGAACATAATGGTATATTGATAATTGGTTAAATAGTAATTTAATATGGTTCCACAACATCGTGGAAAGACAATTAACCTCAGACATTCTATACATTTTGAGTATGTATAAGAGATAATGAGTTATGAAGAATGCAAGAGGAAACAAAATGATAGCTTAAATATTTACATTTAATATATCAGAATGATAAAACATGTAACCACTACGCATTATTGAGGCTGTTGGAAGGTATTCAGATCATTTTGATATCTTAAAATACAGGCACACAAACTAAATATTGCTAGTATCAGGCTTTATTATTTATCAGAATTGTATAATCTTAGAGATATGCGCTTCTTATGTACATAATAAGTATGTTTTGTTTAAAAAACAAAAGTTACCTATTGGGTTATCTGTCATCGCGGTTATCGAACCCTATCTTTTGAATTATTAGCCCTTAAGCTCACAACTAGCTACAGCCGGCATTAAATATGAAAATAAAAAATATTAAAAACAAACAAACATACATATAAGCAGGATGGCATTTCTTTAATTCTCAATTATTTTTATTCTTCTGTAGATACTTAGGTCATCTACAAAAACATGAAGTGAAGTAGAAGTTGGTTTAAAACTTTCCATATTTTCTTACATCTCATTAGTTTGACATTAACCGAGATTCAAAATTATAGTTATCGTTATATTACCAATATTTTGACTGTTTAGCAAATAGCTGAATTCAGGTTTGCTTTATTTGTACAAAGCCAATTCCAACAGACCTATCATGCACTGGTGCCATCGAGAAATGCCATTACGTGATGTTAGAAGCAGTTGAAGGACACAAGATATGAGTATCCTAAAAGGCGCATAGAAACTTTCAAGCAGTCCAAAAAAAGAACTTTTAAACTTGTATACAAGGGCCACAATATTCCATGTTGCCTGGACCTTCATGAGTATGAAATTCAGATGGTGCAAAAACTGCTTAAAAATGGGATTACGAAAAGAATTTGGAGACAGCTTGAATGGATAGTGATGAAAACTTAATCTACGTTTAACACAGTAACAAATGTTAAAAATATGATACAAAAATCTTGTCAAAACATTTTTGACTATATTAAACGTGTAATAAAGTTGTTTTAGTTACCTATTCATGACGTCACTAGCCTTTATTAGTCTCAAAGTGGGTTCTGTGTTATTAAACAAGGACTACAAACGATTTACGGTCCTCTTTTATTTTTTTTAGAGAAAGTAGCCAATGTATTCATATACTTCTGGCAAACATTCTCGAATCGCTAGATTAGGAGTGCGAAACCGTTAACCTGGGCGCCTTGCTCTCTCCAGACCTAACAACGACTTCCAGACACTAAGGTAGTTGGAAGTTAGACTCTGGAGACAAATAAACTTACGGTTTACACCATATCCTCAACTACACTTGAAGATCTCAAGGATCGAATCAGAGACACAATAGATGCAATTACAGAACGCATGTTTGTTAAAGTGTGTTACTAATGAACTAGGGACAACTACACTGAAGTATGTGCATAAAATAAAAAATAACCAGAAATGCTTGGCGATCATTGAGAGTCAGAGCAGCTCTTCTAAGCTGTACCTTTAATAATAGTGTTTAGATGAAGCAAAATAGAACACCCACTAAAGTATCTAGTTGATTTTGCGTACACACCTTCACATGACATCAGTTTAACTCTCACCCAAAGAACCAGCGGAAACCAGAAGATTAGATTGAGTAACTTGATCACGAGGGTGTTATTGCCATATAATGCAAATCGTGCATAGTAAAACAACTATATTTTTATCTATATGCATTGACTTAGCGCAATTGCTTTGAGACTTATTTAAATGAACCCTTATTAAAAACATAAAACAACAATAATAAAATGTTCGTTTTTCTTGTTATTCCGACACCGTAAAACTTAAGTGAAATATGACAAAATATATAAGTGTCAGGACGTCTTTAATTGTAATTCCATTTATTTCTGTATTTTTAAACTAAACGTATTCCATTATTTCTAATGTTATTTTGTTTCATAGTTTTGATTAGCCACAGCTTATGTTGGTTAACGTTATCTATTTTCATTCTATGTTGGGTGTGAATAAGATATATGGCACAGTTGCCTTTAACATTTGCCTTCAATTTTTAACCAATGTAAGTATAGCGTTTTGGTGACATTACAGAATGTAGTGAATAACAGGAATAAGACTAACATTTTTCTTATATCATGTACTATCCAATGAAATAAGTGACTTTATCAACTGAATAGAACTGTAAAAATTGTATTCTTATACATATATGTATACATATAACTACGATGTTTTTTATGAAACAACAAAAAGTACTTGTGTATATATATATATATGTTAAATATTTCTTTTCTATGTTGAAATAAAATAGACTCAAATCACCACAGATAAAAAAAGTAATTGTATTTCTGTATAGTGCTGCCATCTAGTGATGAAGGATCTATTTTTGCTGCTTCGTAAATCTTGCATCATCAAAAAGACAAAACCTCACTTTATATTGAAAAGGAAAACGAAACTAACAAACAAACAGACTAAAACAAAAATAGCGAAAAAAAATAACATTTTAATTCACGACACATTTGAAATATTTAGTAAGATAGCCATTATGAGAAACGCTTTCAATGTAACGTTCTTGTAATGTGACCGATTATCTCTTGTAACGCATTTATATTTCTTCGTTTTATGCAGAAATTTTCATTACAGAGTAAACGGTAAAATTGCTGATGAACAATTACGTATTATGCGCAAGATATCTTTATATAAAGAGCGAAGTAGCAAAACATATTTTCGCTATAATTCAAATATTGATTTCGGTTTTCTATAAGCGAAATGAACTAAAGCAAGTTGTGGCTTCGTGAAGTACTGGAGTGATTCTAATCATCACGAAATATAATGAGTTTACCTATATACATCTATGCCTATTCATTTATTATGAACAATTCTTGTATATATATATACAAGAATTACCAATGTTCCACAGAAACATTTGATCTTGGTAGACGATATTATCCGTTTTCGAAACGGCAGGAAAGCTTCTTCTCAATATCGGATTACTGTTTCTTGAAGAATAATAATTTATTTTATTGGGATCTTATAACATTTGTTAAGGTGTTTTCTCAAACGATTTGGAGTTATTCAACAAAATGATGCCCAAGGAACGTGCGTAGTCATCCAGCTGTTTCAAACAACTAGTGGACGTTACCTTCTGTTCGGGTTAATGCTTACAACATCTAGTCGTTTTTCATCTTATTGCCTGAAGAATTTTCAATATTTCGCGGAAATACATTAAAACAAAAATTTCAGATCATTATCTGTATTATCTGAAATTGATATGACTGCTTTTCAGTAATGATCCATTGAGTCAAACAAACGGTTTTTTTTTCTGGATTTCTTTCAAATACTGTGCCATGTCTAAAATTTTGTTTTTGTTACGATTGATAATAACAAGATGGGGAGTTAGGCATTGTCAAACCACATAGCTTCCTTGGTTGTATTATCTGGAATAGGTATGACTGCTTTGCAAGATGGGGAGTTAGGCATTGTCAAACCACATAGCTTCCTTGGTTGTATTATCTGGAATAGGTATGACTGCTTTGCAAGATGGGGAGTTAGGCATTGTCAAACCACATAGCTTCCTTGGATAATAATATTGGCCATCGACCTAGATAGTGTAATGTGTGTTCGAAATACAATACATATTCACGTCTGTTTCCTTTTTTCATAATTTAAAATGTATTCGCTGGTGAAAACTATAAAATAACCATGATTTCTCAGTGGATTCTCCACTACAAATGAACTGATCGTCGTATGTAATACTTCACTATAAACTGGTTGAATAATGTGTTATCTAACAACAAACCAGTACAAAACAACTGATCGTCGTCTGTAAAACTTTACTATAAACTGGTTAAACAACAACACACCAGCACAAAACAACTGATCGTCGTATGTAATACTTCACTATAAACTGGTTGAATAGTGTGTTATCTAACAACAACCAGTACAAAACAACTGATCGTCGTATGTAATACTTCACTATAAATTGGTTGAATAGTGTGTTATCTAACAACCAACCAGTACAAAACAACTGATCGTCGTATGTAATACTTCACTATAAATTGGTTGAATAGTGTGTTATCTAACAACAACCAGTACAAAACAACTGATCGTCGTATGTAATACTTCACTATAAATTGGTTGAATAGTGTGTTATCTGACAACACATCAGTACTGGACACCTCTTTGTGAATGTTGAATCTGATTTGTTTCAAATACCTATATTTTTGCACACTTTGTCAGTAAATTATACAATAAGCATTTTGGAAATTCATTAGTATTTTACTATCGCACACACAAAATGTCACACACAGAATTTCTCACTTATGGAATATCTCACACAATGTTACATACAGTTTTATGAGAAAAAACTTCTTTGAAACTTACAAAACTTTCAAACACCCTCACTAGTTTTGATGAAAAATCATTTTCCGATAACATTCTCACAGTATTACGGGAGAAAACCTGACACTTGAGACTAAGTTTACAAATCAGAGTGAACTAAAAGTGGTAGGTGATCCTGGTACCTGAAAATACCTCTTTAAGAAAAAGTCCAGTTTTTGTAACAAAACTTTATCCCAGTAATCAAATCAACTCCTGGTGCGTTTATTTTAATAAAATGTTTTCAGATAAATTAGTAAATAGTAATAGTAAATAAGACACTAGAAAGTACGACATTGTTACAAGAACTAACGATTTTTTTTCCGAATCTTGAAACGAACTATTTGTACAATGTTAATTTAATACCGTTCCTTAAATTCTAGAAAATGTTTATGTTACTCTTAATGTCTAACTGTATTCTGTTTACATTTTGTTTTAAGAAAGTAGAAATAGTTTTTCGGACTTATTAAGAATATTTAATGCAATATTTCTCCTATTTGAAACAGTGATTAAAGTATTATGGTAAATTTGCCGGTTATATTTTGTACACTAGTTCTGTTAACTTCAGAGTAAAAATATTATCAGTTTAGCAACCTCTGCCTTTTCATATAAAAAATAATTCTAAAGTAGCCTAGTTTACAGAAGTTTAGAAATGATTTAGTTTGATAACACAAATCTTACTACTGACAAATATATTTTATGAATATGATTTTAAGTAACGAAGATAAAAATACATACCACAGTTTATAAATATTTCACTAATCATAATTACCTTATTACAAATAGTACTTTTCCAGCAACGATTACACGTTTATACACAAAGACAGAATAGTTTTGTGAGATTTTATGTTTAAGAATTAAATGTACATCAATAGTTTAATTTTCTGTTGTGGAAACACGACAATGTCCATGTGATGCTATACGATACAAAAACAAAACACTACCGTTAGTAACAGAATTGATGTATCAGAATAATATTATTTTAACCATGTAGTTGAACTGTAGAGAGTTTTGGAACAATGCATATATATATTATTACAGTCTTTTCTTATTGACAAAGCTTTCTATTTTCATGAAATATATTTTCTTCTCTTTCTTCCAGTAGTAGACATGAGCGGTAAACGGGAGGGTCTACAGCATACATGAACAGGGCAGGTGTAGATTCATGAGATATCCTATCACGCAGGCCGCCACAGACGAGAGTAAATGTCCAGGAGGTATCATAAAAGGAGGATTTATGACAGGTACAAGGCGATAGGGAGACGCATTTTCCGCTGATATTGACTTAACATATCATGAAAACCCTACCGATTTTACGCAAATATCTATTATATTCACCGTCTTTACAATGCTAAATGTCCATAAAATGTGTAACAATCACACGTAACTTCATCAAATGATGTCCATCTTCAGTAATGAGTGTTTTTAAGTGAAAAAGTTCTCTTTTAGAACTAAAGAACGGATATTTAGTTGACTGATTTAGCAGCAGTAACCTTTTCTTTTGCTTCAAACTCATGAATATTTATTATAAGAATCGATCATTAGTTAGCCAAATGAAAAATATAAATCATTAGAGAACTTCTAAGATGTAGGTTTTTGATCTTTCTTATCAAACCAAATTAGTTGACATTTCTTTTAAAAAAAAAACTACTTCAATTAATAAAGCCAAAACAAAAATGAAAAACAAACAAACTTTAAATGTTTCTCATTTAACTTTTTTCTTCGCGTTAATGGAAAAATCTACAACAAATGGATTTTCAGGAGATTAAAAACAACCAAATAAACAAAACTTTAAGTGTTTCCTAGATAAAAAAGTTTAGTATAACATAGGTGGGACTTAATATTCTTAGTAAGGAATACTCCTACTCCTGCACAAAATAAATGTGAAAAACTGTGTAACATCTTTTCTAGAGGTGACGTGTATTCGACCGATTAAATATATACATGTAATGTTATCCAAACAGTTTTTCATTCATATTTGTAGGAGTTAACTAAGACATTAAACTAACGTGAAACAATTAGCTCTTTAAAAGAATTTCTTTGTAGTACATGCTGTAATGTGTCCCTGTACTAAATTACAAAGCGTTTAGAGTGGCTTGAACCAAGAAATAAGTCCCCCAGTGGGTCAGTGGTAAGTTTGCAGACTTACAATGCTAAATATTGCAGTGGACAAAGTGCTAATAACACATTGTGCAGTTTTGTGTTTAAAAAATGAAAGAAAACATGATGAGACAAAACTAAAGGACAAGATAAAAATATTTCTTTGTTTTGCTCTTTGTTAAGGAATGTTCACCCAGTTTTCGTTTAACTACATGCGAAGAAAGAAAAGAGAATATGTATATATATATATAGAGAGAGGGAGAAAATAAAAATGATTCCTAGCCACTGGTAGCAATGGTTTTAGCTATAATAACCAATCAACTTAATGCATGAGAAAGACGAATAGCTCGAAACGATTTTAATCACGTTAATTTAGGTCATTTGTTACATCCCTCTCTCTCTCTCTACACACACACATATATATGATTGTGTACATAAGTAGATAAGTATAATTATAATAAAATATCTTACATGTGATATTCTCTGAGCATGAATTATAAGTATTTGATTTATTGTTTTTCTACTTCGATTTGTATTGTTCATTGTAATTTGTAGATAGTATTAACGATTTCTTTCTTTCTATAAATAATGAATATAGACATTCAGTAGCGTTAGTTAATGTTGATGTACATAATAATATCACAGTTACAAAGAGAAGATCAGCCATTAACACATTTTATTGTAACAATCTTGTCTATGTGTGTAAATCGTGCTATATAATATTTTAATTTGCTTTAGAAATTAAAACTGAAACTAACCAAACTCGCGTTTCTGCTGTTTAACAAGTACATAAGTCCGAAATCCATTTGGTCTCAGTCTTCATTTCTCTCAAAAATTGGATAAATAACACCCTCTCTCTAATTCCGATTCAAACTTTTATGCCCTTATTAAATTATGTGTTCTATGCATATCCTTAAATATGCTTAAGAACCACTCATATTTTACAAGAAGATAGAGACAACTGTACAAATGTTGAAGCGAACTATGAAATAAGTCCAGAAGGCAATCATAGCCATAAAAAGTTGCAGTGAAACAGGATGTATCAGAACTACATAGCCATATAAAGTTGCAATGAAACAGGATGTATCAGAACTACATAGCCATATAAAGTTGCAGTGAAACAGGATTTATCAGAACTACATAGCCATATAAAGTTGCAGTGAAACAGGATTTATCAGAACTACATTTTGATATTGATTGGCGTTTCGTACATAGTATGATACCACCGAAAATTGATCTCAAAATGCTCGCACGCTCAGATCATAAGGATGTTTTTAGATCGGGGATTTAAATACTCAAAGACGGTGATATCCCTTAAACTTAATGACATTGGAAAACAGAGGAATGAGGATTATTTTGGGGAAGGTACCATCTTGAAAGAGGCCTGCAGCAAATCGTACCCAAGCCATGGGAAGCAAAGTACGACCTTTTGTAACAGGTGAAAACACACGGATACAAAGTTCAAGGGCAAAACGCTGTCCATGTGACAAAAGCAAAAGAAGGATCCCCGTCTGGATTCATCAAAATAAGACTTTCTGTCAAACTTTACATTCAACCGTTGCACACCTCAAGGAGCTGGAGAATGAAACGGGTATTCATGCTATTCCATACGAAGCATACCGAGTGGATATGTGTTCGATTGAACTGTTGAAATGGGCTATAGAAAACTGTCGTCCTCGTACAATGGAGAAATTATGGAAAACACGTAAGAAGAAGTGGTGTGTTTTGGACATGAAGCCTTTTGCGGTAGAAACTACGCTTCAGAGCTATTGTCAAGATGCACGATCGTCAGATAGAACATGAATGGACGTATGAACATAGACTTTAACGACGCGGTGAGGCTCCAAAAGCATTTTAATATAACATACTCATTTTCTGTATAAGAAAATTAACGGTTTCTCAATAGGAACTCAGGCTTTTAAATTATATGTTATTTCTCTTTAGATATATTATTTACAATTCTTGCTATGATTCTCAAATAATAAAGCTAAAAACAGTAAATTCTTGAATGTGTTAAATTTTTAATCAAACGTCTTGTTACTGCTGCTGCTGCACGATTTCAATATGAGGTGCTCGAACTAATATTGGACGTTTATATGTGTTTCTATGTTTTGTTTTCATGACTTGAGATATATTTATGATAAATATTTTAAAGTTCTTCTACGTCTGAAGACGGTTATTGACATAGATATAATCTCTCTGTATAAATCATTTTGTTCATGTTTTATTATTGGCCACTTGAGTGATCTGTCAGGTTAAAATATGGCTGCCTGGTTCAATAACAAGAAATCTTCATTACAGAATTCCTGTTGAAAAAATCATTAATAGTTTGCTCACTTGTTTTTACTGAAATAATTCTTCAGTAAAACCTGTTTAGATATATTGTTAATGGAATATTTCATAAAAAAGTTGTAAAATTAGAGTCAAGCTCTAAAAACCACATCACAGCTACAGTGTAAGTTCTGATTTTTTAGATGTTCAACAAATATAACATGTCAACTGTCAACAAGTGTTATTAATGAAGTGTTTCACAGGAGTTCTGTGTCGAGTCAAGTTATTACGCTCTGTGAATTCTGTTTCTAATCAGGTAAATGCGCTTTGTGTATAAGAAATTTAGATACACGTCTCCACTAGTAGTGAAACAGAGAGCCACCGTAGATACACGTCTCCATTAGTAGTGAAACAGAGAGCCAGAGTCAAGCTCTGAAAACCACACCGTAGATATACGTCTCCATTAGTAGTGAAACAGAGAGCCAGAGTCAAGCTCTGAAAACCACACCATGTGGTTTTCAGAGCTTGACTCTGGCTCTCTGTTTCACTAGTAGTGGAGACGTGTATCTACGGTGTGGTTTTCAGACCTTAACTCTGGCTCTCTGTTTCACTACTAATGGAGACGTATATCTACAGTGTGGTTTTCAGAGCTTGACTGTGTCTCTCTGTTTCACTACTAATGGAGACGTGTATCTACGGTGTGGTTTTCAGAGCTTGACTCTAGCTCTCTGTTTTACTACTAGTGGAGACGTATATCTACGGTATGGTTTTTAGAGCTTGACTCTGGCTCTCTGTTTCACTACTAGTGGAGACGTATATTTACGGTGTGGTTTTCAGAGCTTGACTCTGGCTCTCTGTTTCACTACTAGTGGAGACGTATATTTACGGTGTGGTTTTCAGAGCTTGACTCTGGCTCTCTGTTTCACTACTAGTGGAGA